>NW_027195835.1:0-130165 GCF_038502225.1 Cherax quadricarinatus
TGGTATTACAAGCGTCATGAGAACGCTCACGAAACCAATAACCGATTGTATACAAACCAAGGGGGTCCTATGCAACCTTTCCCCATGGTGTGAAATGTACCTAGTTTGATGAATCTTCGTGGAGTGGTCCGTGGTTTTAGTTTTGATATGGGGTTCACTTGTGATATGGTTTCGTCATGGAAACCTTTTCCAAATTTTTTCAAAAAAATTATTAGGTTTTTATTTAAAAAACTTCGTAAAATTTCTTAAATAAAAGGCCTTTTTTTTATCTCAGGGCATATTGTCTGTGTAGGAAATTTTTTTTATCAATTATTTTATCTTTAAACTTTAACCCCCCTTTCCCAGAAATGCCAATTTATTATCAAATTTCCAGACCCCCTTTAAGAAAATATTATTTTTCTTTTTTAAAAAAAATTGTTTAAAAAATTGTTTTAAAACCCAAGTTTTCCAGTTAGGATGAATAAACTTTTGGGGTTTGGGCGACGGAGAGGCATTCTCAGTGGTTGCGGGTTTTAACCCCACCCTTGGCATGGTTTGTTTACAATCGTGTCATTACGATTTCGTGAATCATAAATTTAGTTATTCCCAATTCACAGGATCACAACGTTAGGAAAAATCTGAATCAATGCAACACTTACCCAACAAGGTTATTTTTTTATGCAGAAAAGAACTAAAAATGAAGCTTGAACCAGGACCAGTTACAGAGTAGCTTATGCGTTAGTTAAAACAAGAAAGCCATTTACCGATGGAGATCTGATCAGTGTTTAATGGAGGCAGTGAGAGAATTATGCCCAGAAATAGCAAATCTGTTCAAAATCCTCAGTCCTCTGCCAAATACTGTTGCTCGTAGAAGTGAGGATATTGGAAGCACTATATTTCATCAAATTTTGAACAGTTCACGACATTTTCAGTTTTATTCTCTCACACTTGATGACTCGAATGATGTGAGTGACGCAACACATCTCATGGTATTCATCCGTGGCGTCCACTATGAATTTATTGTCACATAAGAATTTGCATCAATGCATAGCACGCAGAGCACAGGAGCTGGAGAAGACATCTTCAAAGAATTGCTTAAAAACTACATTAGAATATATATAACCTAGAGTGGAAAAAACTGCAATGCGTGACAAATGATAGAGGAAAGAAGAAATATGAAGTGAAGAAAGGTTTGACTGGACAAATCACAAAACGCTCCTGAGAATGGTGGATTCTCAAAGCCAATGTTTCTGTATTGTGTTATCCATCAACATTCTGCGGAAAATATCTGGATATGTCTTTCGTTCTAAAACCTGTTGTATCAACAGTGAATTACATTCCGTATCACGGGCTTAATCATCGCCAGTTTCGTGATTTTCTGAAACTGGCTCTAAGTTCGTTGACTTGCCTTGTAATACAGCGGTTCGATGGCTTAGTTAGAAAGGTTCTATCACGGTTCTTTCAGCTCAGAAACTCAGAAAGAAAAGTAATTCATTTCTTACAAAGAAGAGTCGATCCGACCCACTTTTATCAAATACTGACTGGCTCTGGAAACTGGCATTTTTTTTTTTTTTTGCAGACGTGACAAGCCATATAAATCAACTGAATCTGAAGTTGCAAGGCGAAACAAATATGATTTGTGATTTATTCACGAATGTCAAGACCTTCTGGGTAAAACTTATGCTTTTTGAAAGACAGTGAAAGTCTCTAACTTTGTTCGTTTAGCAAGTTGTGAAAAATTTCATGTAGAAAATGAAGCAGAATTTCTTTCTTCATTTGTAACAGAAACTATTACTGACTTGATTAATTAAAACTGTTGCAAAATGCATTTGGCTGCAATGTTGAAACATTCCCAAGTCAGTTTCAAATGGAAACTAATCTCCAGTTGGATGATATACTGAAAGAAAAGTATAAAGAAGGAAATCAGATCCAATTTTAGAAAATTTTTCAGAACAGTTTCCAAATTTGAAGAGATTTATTTATGGATTCGTATAAATTTTGGGTACAACGTACCTTTTTGAGCAAAAATTTTCAGAAAAGAAACATGTAAAATCCAAATATTGCACAACTTTATCTGATGAGCATTGAAAATCAATTCTGTTAATTGGTTCCTCAGGTCAACAATATTTTGAAATTAAAAAAAAAATAGTTCCATCATTCTCACTAATCTTCTGCAAATTAATGTTGTGTCAGGTTGTTCCATCTGCATTTCAGTAATTGATTATACTGTCAGAGCATTGGTTTATCTTATACTGTCAGAGCATTGGTTTATCTTATACTGTCAGAGCCTTGGTTTATCTTATACTGTCAGAGCCTTGGTTTATCTTATACTGTCAGAGCATTGGTTTATCTTATACTGTCAGAGCATTGGTTTATCTTATACTGTCAGAGCATTGGTTTATGTTATACTGTCAGAGCATTGATGTATGTTATACTGTCAGAGCATTGGTGTATGTTATACTGTCAGAGCATTGGTGTATGTTATACTGTCAGAGCATTGGTTTATGTTATACTGTCAGAGCATTGGTTTATGTTATACTGTCAGAGCATTGGTTTATGTTATACTGTCAGAGCATTGGTTTATGTTATACTGTCAGAGCATTGGTTTATGTTATACTGTCAGAGCATTGGTTTGTTATACTGTCAGAGCATTGGTTTATGTTATACTGTCAGAGCATTGGTTTATGTTATACTGTCAGAGCATTGGTTTATGTTATACTGTCAGAGCATTGGTTTATGTTATACTGTCAGAGCATTGGTTTATGTTATACTGTCAGAGCATTGGTTTATGTTATACTGTCAGAGCATTGGTTTATCTTATGCTGTCAGAGCATTGGTTTATGTTATGCTGTCAGAGCATTGGTTTATCTTATACTGTCAGAGCATTGGTTTATCTTATACTGTCAGAGCATTGGTTTGTTATACTGTCAGAGCATTGGTTTATGTTATACTGTCAGAGCACTGGTGTATGTTATACTGTCAGAGCATTGGTTTATGTTATACTGTAAGAGCATTGGTTTATGTTATGCTGTCAGAGCATTGGTTTATGTTATACTGTCAGAGCATTGGTTTATCTTATGCTGTCAGAGCATTGGTTTATGTTATGCTGTCAGAGCATTGGTTTATGTTATACTGTCAGAGCATTGGTTTATCTTATACTGTCAGAGTATTGGTTTGTTATACTGTCAGAGCATTGGTTTATGTTATACTGTCAGAGCACTGGTGTATGTTATACTGTCAGAGCATTGGTGTATGTTATACTGTCAGAGCATTGGTGTATGTTATACTGTCAGAGCATTGGTGTGTTATACTGTCAGAGCATTGGTTTATGTTATACTGTCAGAGCATTGGTTTATGTTATACTGTCAGAAATTGGTTTATGTTATACTGTCAGGGCATTGGTTTATGTTATACTGTCAGAGCATTGGTTTATCTTATACTGTCAGAGCATTGTTTTATGTTATGCTGTCAGAGCATTGGTTTATGTTATACTGTCAGAGCATTGGTTTATGTTATACTGTCAGAGCATTCAGAGCATTGGGTTATACTGTCAGAGCATTGGTTTGTTATACTGTCAGAGCACATTGGTTTATGTTATACTGTCAGAGCATTGGTGTATGTTATACTGTCAGAAATTGGTTTATGTTATACTGTATGTTACACTGTCAGAGCATTGGTGTATGTTTGTTACTGTCAGAGCACTGTCAGTCAGAGCATTGGTTTATGTTACACTGTCAGAGCATTGGTTTATGTTACACTGTCAGAGCATTGCATTGGTTTATGTTTTATACACTGTCAGAGCATTGGTTTATGTTATACTGTCAGAGCATTGGCTTATGTTACACTGTCAGAGCATTGGTTTATGTTACACTGTCAGAGCATTGTTAAACTGTCAGAGCATTGGTTTATGTTATACTGTCAGAGCATTGGTTTATGTTACACTGTCAGAGCATTGATTTATGTTACACTGTCAGAGCATTGGTTTATGTTACACTGTCAGAGCATTGATTTATGTTACACTGTCAGAGCATTGGTTACACTGTCAGAGCATTGGTTTATGTTACACTGTCAGAGCAGCATTGGTTTATGTTACACTGTCAGAGCATTGGTTTATGTTACACTGTCAGAGCATTGGTTTATGTTACACTGTCAGAGCATTGGTTTATGTTACACTGTCAGAGCATTGGTTTATGTTACACTGTCAGAGCATTGGTTTATGTTACACTGTCAGAGCATTGGTTTATGTTACACTGTCAGAGCATTGGTTTATGTTACACTGTCAGAGCATTGGTTTATGTTACACTGTTGGTTTATGTTACACTGTCAGAGCATTGGTTTATGTTACACTGTCAGAGCATTGGTTTATGTTACACTGTCAGAGCATTGGTTTATGTTACACTGTCAGAGCATTGGTTTATGTTACACTGTCAGAGCATTGGTTTGTTTGCCAGTTTTCTAATTTCTGAGCACAAGCTCGGTATTGTTTCTTCGCAACTCTTACATTTCTCTCTTATTCTGACTCATATCATGACCATTACAAAATAAATGTCCAAGTAAACCTTATTCATTTATTTAAATTTTATTCATTCATGTAAATTTATTTATAAGAATGATTTTTCTTCTTTGGCTCGCGAAAATGTGTAAAATATACGATATGGGCCGGGCAGTGAAAAATTTGGAGATCCTTGATATGAGACATTTTCCAGTTATGGCATGAATTCCAACGTTTTCAAATTTAGGTGTCCCGTAGCTCGATCACTAGCGCACTCAGCTCACACTCTGAAGTCCGGAGATCGAATCTCCTCCGGTACGGCTGGAAAACATTAGAGACGTGTTTCCGTAAGAAACCTGCTGTTTCTGTTCCCCATAAGAAAATGGGTACCTGGGTGTTAGTCGACTGGTGTGTCACATCCTAGAACAAAACTGACCTAATTTGCCCGAAATGCTCAGCATAACAAGCGGCTTTCTATATAGTAGTATGTCACTGATGTCAGCTATGATGTGTATACCTTGTACATGTACTTGTAGTAAATAAAGATATTATTATTATTATTTTTTCTTTCAACGTACCAGCCATATCCCACTGAGGCAGGGTGGCCCAGAAGGAAAAACGAAAGTTTCTCCTTATAAATTTAGTAATATATACAGGAGAAGGGGTTACTAGCCCCTTGCTCCCGGCATTTTAGTCGCCTCTTACAACACGCATGGCTTACGGAGGAAGAATTCTGTTTCACTTCCCCATTATTATTATTATTATTATTATTATTATTATTATTATTATTATTATTATTATTATTATTACTTGAAGCTACGCTGCTGAGGGTTTTCAAAGTCATCCAAACTATCCCACAATGAATGAAATGGACTCAAGAACTTGGACCATCTGGCTCCAGGCAAGAATATACAGCTGGGGACCCATCTCGAACTTTCAGATTATGAAACCAGCTGGATGAGACGGTCTAAAGTCATAAGCAAAATAACAAATAGCTGGAGGGAAAAATGAAAAAAGTCAGGAAACCTCTTAGAAGGTTATCCCCGGGATACCTTACAATAATAACTAGAAGCATATCAGTGCCTGTGCGATCTGAGAAAGGTATCCCAGTATTCTATAATATTATTCCAATGTTCCCCAATGCATAAGTTGATAATGTAGGTAAATATTTGTGTTGACGATTAAAGAATTTCTGTCCCTGGAAAAAGTTGTAATGACTATTAATTTTTCAAATATTTTTCTTGTTTTATCAAATAAATTATTATTATTATTATTATTCTTACTATTATTATGAGGCATCTACAAAGAAGTACCTCGGTTGCTTGATTTTTTCTGTATTCTTCCTCCAACTTCTCTATATTATTTTGCTCATTACACGAGAACGCATAATTCAGCCGTCTCATAGTTTCAACACTTAAGGACAGTAACAAGAACCAAATTCCAGAAACAACTGGCAAGTTCATGTGCCCTATGATCAAAGTTACTGACCCTTTTTCAGCATCCTAAAGTGGTTTAGATAATTTCCAAAAACCCTCAGTGGTGGATCTTTAAAATATTACGTAAGGCACAAATAACACAATGACGGAGAGTGAAATTCAGATTGACAAGCGCAGATAAGACGATTTTGTGTAAAACTGTGTGACTTTTTTTCCCGTTAAAACACGTCAAACAAATCTCAGCTTACCTCTTCTCAGTAGCTTGAACATACTTATTAAGTTTTGTTTGCATGCAGGCAAATTTTTTGATGAAATAAAATCGTACAAACAACTTGGAGTCGTTAGAATCTTTACCACAACTGCAAAATGACTTATTTGAGAATCTTAAATTTTTCAATAATGGTGTGTCTTCATAACCAATGTTGCAAGAGAGCAGGGAGAAGTCTCAGACTAGCGTAGGTGTCACCGTCCACGGTTACCCTTAGACTGGGTTAGTGGTTGTGCCAACCCCACCCTGTGATGAATGGTTTGAAAACCGACAAGTTGAAGATTGAGACATTCATCACAAACTGTCAGACACACCATTCATCACAACTGTCAGACACTGCAGCATCATGGGATCTTCTTACAAAGAATTCTTCAACGCTTGTTCAACCTTTGGACAAAGACCTACTTCGACTAGTGGATGATACCACTATGATCCCGCCTCCGTCTGCTTCAAGTCACCTCACTACAGTATATAAGCCACGTCTACGGCCCTAAGATTGATGGACTGAACACATCGACTCCAGGCTGAGGGACTGATTACCTAATACTCCTCCTCTCCTTACGCCTTCCTCTTTGTATTGGACTGATGAAGCCACTGTGTGGCGAAACGTTTCCTGAATAAAGATTCCCATATGCTGCATAAGTGTCTCAATCTTCAACCCCACCCTACCATCATCCCCCTTCCCTCCATATGGGGTAGGAGGGTTTCTGAAATGCCAAGTATGAAATTATAAGATGTAAAAAGCCAGTCTTAAGTTTTTTCTAATCGTTTATAACAGGTCAAGTGGTTTGAGAAAATAAGCTTCTTGTTAGATACTGTACACATGGATTGTTATTATCCTGTGTGACATTTTCAAATGAAAGAAAGGAATACAATGTGCTCTTTGTCCATTTAAATGTCCTGCTCTGAGGTACTCGAATGTTCTACCCATGTACTAAGAAGTATCTCATCCTAAATATTGTCTACTATTTTCTCATTGTCGGTTAATATGCCATACATGGGGATCTTCTATGCCTATCTCGAGCTTTTAACAAGCTACCCAGGTGGTGTGTTAAAGATCGAGTGTTCAAGGCTCAACCAGTGCAATTGTTATTTGCTTAAAAACCACTTGTTCGTGGATGCATTAATATATATATATGTCGTGCCAAAGAGGCAAAACTTGCTATATTGGCTTAAATAGCAATGCTCTTCTTGCTGAATAAGGCAAGCGAAAATTTGTGTATGCAATAATTTTGCAAAAATCATTCTGAACCTTACGAAATCAAAATATTTCATTGTATTTATTACTGAATTATTGTAAATTTATATAAAATATATTTAGTTGGATTAGGCTAAATTAAACTGCGCTTGTTATAGTAACGTTAGATAAGTTTTCTAAGGTTCTTCTGATATAAAATTATTAATTTTTTACATTAACATAAATGAAAAAATATATCTTTAAACGTATAAGAGAAATTTTTAGAAAGGAGTTAACTTGAAATGAGTTCTTGCTAATTGATTCTACCACATTCGACGAAAAAATCACCACAAAACTCACCTCTGACTTGCTGAAAATAGCCGCACTGAGCTGAAGCAACAGTAGCAACGAGCAGGTGATGCTGAACATGTAACAAGAAAACAGCGTGGGACGCTGTGAAGTGGAGTAGCAGGTAACGTCATTAAGATTTCTCGATGAAATTCGGTAAATTTCGGCTGGATCCTGCTGTACCTGTGTTTGAATGATGAGACTTACAGACAGGACATCAGGACAAGTCGTAGAGAGATGGACGCTGCTTGTACTGGAGTTTGTCGTGGATGTGGTGTGTGGGTCTAGTGTGTCTGGGGTCTGTCGTAATTGTGGTGTGTGGGTCTAGAATGTTTGGGGTTTGTAGTGGTTGTAGTGTGAGGGTCTAGATTGTCTAGGGTCTGTCGTGGTTGTGGTGTGTGGGTCAAGTGTGTCTGGGGTCTGTCGTGGTTGTGATGTATGGGTCAAGATTGTCTGTCGTGGTTGTGGTGTGTGGGTCTAGTGTGTCGGGGTCTGTCGTGGTTGTGGTGTGTGGGTCTAGAGTGTCTGGGGTCTGTCGTGGTTGTGGTGTGTGGATCTAGAGTGTCTGGGGTCTGTCGTGGTTGTGGTGTGTGGGTCCAGTGTGTCTGGGGTCTGTCGTGGTTCTGGTGTGTGGGTCTAGAGTGTCTGTGGTCTATCATGGCTGCGGTGTGTTGGTCAAGAGTGCCTGGGGTCTGTCGTGGTTGTGGTGTGTGCGTCTAGAGTGTTTGGGGTTTGTAGTGGTTGTAGTGTGAGGGTCTAGATTGTCTAGGGTCTGTCGTGGTTGTGGTGTGTGGGTCAAGTGTGTCTGGGGCCTGTCGTGGTTGTGATGTATGGGTCTAGATTGTCTGTCGTGGTTGTGGTGTGTGGGTCTAGAGTGTTTGGGGTTTGTAGTGGTTGTAGTGTGAGGGTCTAGATTGTCTGGGGCCTGTCGTGGTTGTGATGTATGGGTCTAGATTGTCTGGGGTCTGTCGTAATTGTGGTGTGTGGGTCTAGAGTGTTTGGGGTGTGTCGTGGTTCTGGTGTGTGGTTCTAGAGTGTTTGGGGTGTGTCGTGGTTCTGGTGTGTGGTTCTAGAGTGTTTGGGGTGTACCGTGGTTGTGATGTGTGGGTCAAGATTGTCTGTCGTGGTTCTGGTGTGTGTGTCTAGAGTGTCTGTGTGTCGGTTTAGACCAAGGGTTCCCAAACTTTTCTCTCTGGGCCGAACTTTCGTAATAAAAATTTGATCGCGCCTCACCGAAATTTTATTAATAAGAAATACTCTCAAAACAAAACAAAACAAACTCCTAGCTTGTCTTGATTGATAATATAGAACATAATTACTTTATAACTTGATCATGGGACATTCAGAAAGTAGAAAACAACGCCGCAACATGAGAATACATTATTCATTACCAAAATAAATTTATATAGGAGCCTCTTACATATGTTACCTTAAGTATGTATACAGTTTCAGTGAGTGGTAACAGCTTATTTTTGTCAGGTATTCTCATTTATATTACGTCTCATCTCCTCATAAACATAAGCCTTTCTCATTTATGTTTTTTGATATTTGTCGTCGTTGGAAATCCCTGTTCGCAACAATATGTCGTCGAGAACCTGAGATCTGCAAAGTAAAATAAATTTTAATCGGGATGCTAAACCAGTTGCAAAGTAAATATCACATCACGAACACTATATCCAAAGCTTGCAAAAGAAGCAATACAACAGAAGCTTACAGTGCAGGGTAACCCGCTGTCCTTCAGTTACATTCACGAAATTCACGTAATGTAATGAGGCAATCGATTATGTTAGCGGTGCGTTAATACAAAACTAGTGATTACTTTATCTGTTTCTTTGAGGATCATCCTCAACACTGGATACTTCTACGGGTTTCAGTACATGAATGTTTAAGCGTTTATTTAATTGTCCCTGAACCTTCCCGCCACACCTGCCATCTCGCGCAGCACCAGTGTGGAGCACTCCATGGGCTTTATGGGAACCACTGATCTAGAGACTGTAGTGTGTCTGAGGGTAAGATAAGATAAGATTTCGTTCGGATTTTTAACCCCGGAGGGTTAGCCACCCAGGATAACCCAAGAAAGTCAGTGTGTCATCGAGGACTGTGTAACTTATTTCCATTGGGGTCCTCAATCTTGTCCCCCAGGATGCGACCCACACCAGTCGACTAACACCCAGGTACCTATTTGCTGCTAGGTGAACAGGACAACAGGTGTAAGGAAACGTGTCGAAAAGTTTCCACCCGCCGGGAATCGAACCCGGGCCCTCCGTGTGTGAAGCGGGAGCTTTAGCCACCAGGACACCGGGCCTGGTTGTGGTGTGTTGGTCAAGAGTATGTTGGGGTCTGCCATGGTTGTGGTGTGTCGGTCTAGAGTGTCTGGGGGTTTGCCATGGTTGTGGTGTGTTGGTCTAGAGTGTCCGGGGATCTGCCATGGTTGTGGTGTGTTGGTCAAGAGTGTGTTGGGGTCTGCCATGGTTGTGGTGTGTTGGTCTAGAGTATCTGGGGGTCTGCCATGGTTGTGGTATGTGGATCTAGTGTGTCTGCGGGTCTGCCGTGGTTGTGGTGTGTCAGACTATTGTCAGGGGGTCTGCCATGGTTATGGTGTGTCGGTCTAGTGTGTCTGGGGGGTCTGCCATGGTTGTGGTACATCGGTCTAGTGTGTCAGGGGGGGTCTACCATGGTCGTGGTGTATCGGTCTAGTGTGTCAGGGGATCTACCATGATTGTGGTGTCTCGCTCCAGTGCCTGAGGTCTGGCATGATTGTAGTGTGTCGATCTACAGTATCTGGTTTCTGCCATTGTTGAGGTATGTCACTCTAGTGTCTGGGTCTGCCATAGTTGAGGTGTGTCGGTTTACAGAGTCTGGGGTCTGTCGTAGAAATGTTTGTTTTGGGCTAGACTCTATAGTGTCTAGGGTCTGCTGTGTTTTTGGTGTGTAGGAATAGACAAAATGTCGGGGGTCTTGGGGCCCTCTTCTTAGGAGATGGTGAGAGTCCACACTTTTACCGCCTGCCATCAAAAGCATTTTTCCTTGATATATATATATATATATATATATATATATATATATATATATATATATATATATATATATATATATATATATATATATATATATATATATATATATTTATTTATTCCTGTAAATAATTTCGCCTGTGGAGAAATTTTTTCCAGGAGGGGGGTATTAGCCCCTTTCAGCCCTGAGGGGCCCAGCCCTCTCAGAAGGGACAAACATCTTGTTTACTGCTACAGCAAGTAATTGATCCCAGATGCAATATGAGTATGTGACGTGGTCAAGCGACCGCAGCTCCTTGCAAGAGTCCAGTGTTGCAAAGTGTAGTTCAGTAAGAGACACTCAATCTCTTACCTTAGCAGGACAATTAAAGAAAATCCTGCTCCCACTTTATTACCATGGTAAAGATAGTGTACACTGTTGTCTATGCTTAAGACAGCAAGAATCAAGCATTCTGCTTTGCTTCATGGAGGAAGTTTGGCAAGGAAGCAAAAAGTACTAGGTCACCATTTCCTTTATGTTCTAGGGGCATTGCAGTGGCCTACGAGGTCAGATTACTTTTGACTCTACTTAATTACTCTCTAACAGAGAAATTTTCTCCAGGAGGGGATATCAGCCCCCTTCAGCCCCTTTCAGCCCTGAGGGGCCCAGCCCTCTCAGAAGGGGCAAATATCTTGTTTACTGCTACAGCGAGTAATTGACCCCAGATGCAGTACCAGTATGTGACGTGGCTCGACGCTCCGTGCGGTCCTGTGTTGCAAAGTGTAGCTTAATAAAAGACAGTTCATCTCTTACCTTAGCAAGACAATTAAGGAAAATCCTGCACCCACTTTATTACCATAGTAAAGATAGTGGACATTGTTGTCTATGCTTCAGACAGCAAGATTTAAACATTCTGCTTTGCTTCATCGAGGAAGTGGCAAGGAAGCAAAAGTACTAGGTCAGCTTTTCCTTTGTGCTAGGGCAGTAACGACGTGGGGTGCTGTGGCGTCTTCAGATTACTTTCGACTCTACTGAGAGTGACACTGATGCCAGGATAACCAACAAAGAACGATCTGTGCGTTAGTGTGAACAAAGTGTCTCATAAAACACAATAAACACTTAAGAGAAGTGTGATCAGCTTCTTTAGTGATAAGATTGTGAACAATAAAGACAAATCTTGTGGAACATAGTGTACCAGTGTGCGTATTCCTAGACTATGGAAGACGTGGACATCCAAGGACACTTCAGCTTCTATCAAGTCACCGATATCTGTCGAAGGTGTGAAGAACACCATAGCTCACGCTACAAGAGCAAGGTAGGTTACGAATTTCTTGTAGTACGGGGGACTGCGCAGTTCTTGAGTCGCAAGGAGTTTGTAATCAACCTATAGTCGGCAGTAAGGGGCGGACTTTTGAGTCCACACAAGTAAGTTTGTCAGCAATCAGTGAATGAAATATGCTGACATAACACCCCCTAGGGGTAATTTATAATCTTACAAATTATAACTCTTTACAGCCCGTTGAGAGATGACTTCGACAGCTTTTCAAGACCTCGTCTGCAGGGGCGGCTGTGTAGACGATTTGCTGTCTTTTATCAGCTAAGTGTTCCCTATATTTAAATTTAAAATTAAGCTTAGCTGGTAATGCCATTTCTCAACATATTGGTCGTGCTCGAACCGGATAAAGGCCACACTGTGGTCCAAATATGTTGTACTACAGTGTACAAATAACCTACTAGCCAAGGTCCTTCGAAAAAAGCTGTAAAACTAGTGTTTTACAATAATATCAGTATGAGAGTCCCTCCAGACTCGATCACAGAGAATGGGCAGTCAAAAGAAAACGGGCTCAATCCCCAGCGTTCACCCAAAGAAAACGGGAGCTGGGTGACTCACCCAACAAGAAAACGGGGGATGGCACCCGGCATCCACTGCTCCAAGCTCGAAGAAGTGCTGACTAAGACAACAACAACCCAAGTGATGTTCGGTTTGTCTGAGTGTATATACACATAGTGTTTATAATGTTTATAGACAGAAATTAAGAGACAAGATTGTGTTAAAGTTTGTTTCTTATAGATCTACCTGTTATATTAAAGGAACTTATATATAAAGTGTAAGCTTTCAAATACATATTAACAGTGACATTTATATATGTGTAAGTAATATTCATGTGTGATTTACAGTTATACAGTGACATTTATAGTGTATAGTGAATGAAGTGTATAACGTTATTTACGATTAATCATCGTGGTCAGGCTGACACAGCAAACTCAAGCCATAAACACCAGCCACATGTACTGTGTACCCTTCATGGTCATTGACCCTGAGGTTAAGCTTAGTAGGTCAGTAGTGTCTGACTCGATTATTGCTGACTTAAGCATAACAAAAACTCAGCTGTTTATAGCAGTACAGTGTTTTTTAAACACTCTAAGTGTGGTGCTAGAATTTTCAGAATACCATTAAAATGGCTTGTTTGAAAACTCAGTTTCAGTCTTTACAGACTAAGATTACACAATTAGAAAATCTAATTTCAGTCTGTATAGGATTAACTCAAGATACAAACATAGATTTTGATGATCTTGAGGTCAAATTTGAATTACTTACACAACGTCTGGAAATAATTAATTCAGACTATACACATTATGAAAAGAATTTTCTTGAATCAGATCCATCTGAGGATGAAATTAAAAATGTTTTGGATACTTTTAGTAATCAACAATTAAGGTGGACAGGAGTACAGGCTATCTGCCGCAAAACTCTGTCACAGAGACCTACTGTAACTAGTGGTCAAACACCTGTTACACCTGTAACAACAACAAGTGTCCCATTACCAAGCTTACCTACATTGTCATTACCTATTTTCCAAGGTCATAATTATGAAGAATTCATTAGTGGTTTTCAATCCATAGTAAATTCACGAACTGACATAGATGAGATTGCTAAGTTCAATTATCTTAAATGTCTTGTGAAGGGAGAACCCTATGAACTGATTAAGTCATTTCCGGTGGTTAAAGGCAATTATCAAATAGCCTTACGTGTCTTAGCAGACAATTACTTCGATGCTGACAAGGCCAGAGTTAGACATGCAGTCTTAATATCAAGCTTGAAGCCACCCAAACATTGTTTTTCAGACTTACAGGCATTTAGAATCACATTAGACAATAGTCTCAGATCTCTAGATGCTAAATATGACCTAAGGCAATGTGATTGGTTTATCAGTGGTATTGTACAAGATAAGTTGTCACCACAAACTATTGAACGATTAAATATTATGTTCAATAAACGCTATTTCACTTGTGAAGAAATTAGCAATGGTTTACAAACAATAGTTTCATGCATGCAAGCAACGAGACAAGATGAAAAATCCACAAATCCAGTGGATAATAAACCTTCAACTCAGTATAAAAAGAGTATACCTACTCCCACTAAACCACATAATGGGAAATCCCATATAGGCATTTATCAAGCTGTGAATACAACAGACAGTAAACAGACTGTCATACATAAACGTACTCCAAAATGTGTACTTTGTGATGGAACACATTGGGCACAGTATTGTATTCAATACACATCAATGGAGGCACGTAAACAACGTGTTCATCAGCTGAAAAGGTGCATCAAGTGTTTAGGTGAACACAAGGGAGGAAAATGCTCACTGAAGAAGTGTTTTAAATGCAAGGGTATGCATCATACAGCATTATGCCCAAATACTTTTGCTGAACAGCAGCAGACTTCCACAGAATCAGGAAGTCAACAAGCAACAGCATTAAATGTGAGAGATAAGTTTAAAGCAACTGCTCTCCCGATAGCTCGAGTTGAGTTATCTAATAAATTACACAAAACCAATGTGCTAACATTATTTGATCAAGGCTCACAAAGGTCCTTCATAAGAAGAACAGTGTTGCAGAAACTGAATAAACAACCCTATGCCAAAATACAGTTAGATATAGCTGGTTTTTTCCACAATTCTGGTAAACAGACATATGACCTAGCCAGAATCACTGTTGGTCTAGGAAACAGGAAAAAGACAGTAGAAGCTGTGGTAGTAGATGATTTGCCTAAGTCTGTGCAGATCCAGGGATTAAAAGAAACAGTTGCAGCACTGAAAGCAGCTAAGGTCAAGTTAGCCTGTCCTGACATACAGACGGACACAATTAGTCCAATTGATTTAATCATTGGAAGTGATTATTATCACTGTTTTGTGCAAAATATAGTAAGTAAACATGATGTTCACTTGCTGAAAACAGCAGGAGGCCACATGATATGTGGTCCCATTCCCTCTCAAAGTGGGAAAGAAGCTGATATTGATTCAGTGGAAAATGTACTAGTTACGAGAATAACCGCTGATCATGTACCACAGCAAAAATTATCATTACTGGAAGAAATGAATGAACCAGTTGATAAGTTGTGGGATTTAGATGCGATAGGTATTGATGTAAATAAACCAAGCCCACAAGAGTCTCAGACTTATAACCAATATTTGGACACTGTCAAATATAAAGATGGACAGTATTGGGTTAGGTTACCATGGAAATTAAATCCACCACATCTGCCTAGCAATTATCGCATGGCTTTCGGACAAATGAAAGCACAAATACATGAGCTCAGGAAGAATCCAGAGCTACTGACTGTCTATGATAATATCATACAAGAACAGTTGGACAATAAATTCATTGAGGAAATAGTCGAAGATAAGTTGAAGACAGAAGCTCATTATCTCCCGCACCATGGAGTCAGAAAAGATTCTGAAACCACTCCACTACGTGTTGTATATAATTGCAGCGCACGTGCAAATAAAGATGTAGCAAGTCTTAATGACTGTCTGATGACCGGACCCTCACTAACTGAGAAGCTTGGAGACGTGCTTATGAAATTTCGCACAAACCCATATGCCTACACGGCTGATATTTCCAAAGCTTTCTTAAGAGTAGGACTACAAGAAATAGATAGAGATTATACTCGATTCTTGTGGCCTGAAAATCCACATGATCCTCAAAGTCCTGTGAAAACTTATCGTTTCAAATCAGTATTATTTGGTGCAACATCCTCTCCATTCTTACTAGAAGCTACTCTAAATACACATTTGAAGAAATCTGAAAGTCCCTTCAAAGAAATCTTAAAGAAAAGTTTCTATGTGGACAATCTTCAAGGTACTGTGAATAAAGAGGAGGATTTGAAATCCTTATACAGAGAAGCTAACAAGGAGATGAAAGAAGCAAATATGCCTCTAAGGATGTGGAATACTAATTCAAAGCAATTAAGGGAACTTATCAAAGATTTCCCTGAAACTGAAATTCCTGATTGCAACAATATGCTGGGACTTAATTGGAACACACAGGAAGATACTTTGAGTCTCAAAAAGATAAACAATAAATCATGCAGTACACTCACTAAACGTAGTTTACTGTCAGAGGTATCACAATGTTTTGATCCTCTAGGACTCGTCTCACCAATTACCATAAAGGGTAAAATGCTTATGCAAGATGCATGGAAGCTCAAAATTGGATGGGATGAGAACTTGCCTCTAGAAATGAGTCAAGCATGGGATGAAATATCCAGGGAGTTTAAACAACTTCATCAAATTAAATTTCCCAGACAAATAGGTCAAGAGGGAAACAAGTACACATTACATGTGTTCTGTGATGCGTCAACCAGAGGTTATGGCGCTGTAGCTTACATGAGTAATGCTGAAGGAAGTACACTAATTACTTCAAAGGCCAGGGTAGCACCCTTGAAGGTCAGAACAGTACCACAATTGGAACTGACAGCACTCTATGTAGGTACAAAATTAGCTGTCTATCTCAACAAAGTACTTGATCATCTCACTATTGAAAAAACCGTGATCTGGAGTGATAATGAAGCAGTTCTCCAATGGTTAAGAAATAATAAGAGTAAGTTGGTCTATGTACAGAACAGAGTAGCAGAAATAAAAGAGATGCAGAGAGATTATCTCTTTCTCCACGTCTCTACCCAAGAGAATCCAGCTGACATGTTGTCACGTGGTGTCCCACTCAAGAAATTTGTGGATAATAAATTATGGCTCCACGGACCGAACTGGCTCTCTAATGAAAATAACTGGCCTCAGCAAAAAGCTCACATTATGCCAGAAGAAACAGTCTGCTTGAACACAGCAGAAATAAGTTGTGTAAATACTGCAGACACAACAGAAAGAGTCATTGATGGATCTAAATACTCATCTTTGGGTAAACTCTTAAGAGTTACAGCTCTTGTCTTTAAATTCATTAAAGGAATAAAACCTGATTATGAATATCTTGAACCCATTAAATACTGGGTGAAACTAATACAGAAAGATGTTTTCTCTACAGAATATAAATTTCTGGAAACACAAGATAAATCCCCAAAGAAACCTGTCATGATTAATTCTTTAGGACTTTATCTCGACTCAGAAAAGATTATAAGATGTCGAGGAAGAATTCATAATTCTTCACTACCTAAAGAAGCCATACATCCAATATTGATCCCCAAGAATCATTGGCTAACAAAACTGATTGTGCAAAACGCCCACAGTAACGTGTTACATGGTGGGGTAGCTGACACACTTTGTCATATACGACAATCCTACTGGATACCTCAAGGTCGACAAAGTGTGAAAAAACAAATAAAGGACTGTATTACTTGTCGTCACTACGATATGCGAGTATGTCAGTATCCAGGTCCACCTCCATATCCCTCTGAAAGAGTTTGTCATATCACTCCATTTGAGGTGACAGGTGTAGATTACACTGGACCAATAATTTTAACCAAAACAGTTGACAAAGTTCCCATCAAGGTGTACATCTGTTTGTTCACTTGTGCTACAACTAGAGCAGTACATCTAGAAGTAGCCACTGACATGTCTGCTGAAACCTTTATCAAATTATTCAGAAGGTTTGCAGCCAGAAGGGCATGTCCCAGACTGATGATTTCAGATAATGCAACGAACTTTGTTGCTGGTGCTGCTTATATAAGCAAGATCTTTGATCAACCAGAAGTACAACAGATGCTGAATCAACGCAGTTGTCGTTGGAGATACATTCCTCCTAAATCTCCATGGCACGGAGGATTTTATGAAAGAATGATCGGCATTGTAAAACGTTGTTTAAGGAAGGCTCTTCATCGTCAGAGAATCGACTTAGAAGAATTCCGTACAGTTGTGACTGAAATAGAAAACAGAGTCAACAACAGACCTCTAACTTATGTTACCGATGATCTGGACAATTTAGAAGTGTTAAGTCCATCTCATTTACTCCATGGCAGAAGGCTCGAACCTGTTCCTCCCATGAATGATAAAGAAATCATAGAGGATCCTACTTATTTCGAACCTGAGCAACTCAGACGTAAATTCAAACACCTTAATAAAGTGATTGAACGTTGGGAGAAAATTTGGCGAGAAGACTATCTCACCTCATTGAGAGAACACTTCTATGGAGCTGGTGTTCCTGAAAATCATAAGTCCTTAAGACCTGGTGACAGGGCAAGGAAGCAAAAGTACGGGGTGCTCTTTTTTTTGTGCTGGGGAGTAGCATGGGGTGTTTGGCTTTAGATTTCTTTTGCTCACTGGGAGTGACATACGCCGGGAAAAACAGAAAAGAACACGTCTGTATTAGTGAAAAAAGATCTCAAAAAAACACAATAAAACTTAAGAAGTGTGATACTTTTAGTGATAAGATTGTGAACAATAAAACAAATCGTGGAATTTTCCCAGGGGCGCATTCTAGACTATGGAAAGGGGCTTGGAACCCAAGGACACTTCGCTTCTATCAAGTCACCGTCTGTGGGGGTGTGAAGAACACCATAGCCCCCTAAAGAGCAAGGGGGGTTCAATTTCTTGTATTTGGGGGACTGCCAGTTCTTGAGTCACAAGGGTTTAATCAACCTATAGTGGCATAAGGGGCGGACTTTTGAGTCCCAAAAAGTATTAATTTGTCACAATCAGTGAATGAAATATGCTGACATAACACCCCCGGGTAATTTATAAACACAAATTATCTCTTTACAGCCCTTGAGAGATGACACACCTTTTAAAACCTTCCCCGCAGGGCGGCTGTGAAGGGTGAGCTGTCTTTCTAAGTTACATAAAAATCTTTAAAATTGCTGGTAATGATTTCTCAACATCTAGGACCCAGGGTTTTCTATACATACCTGCTAATTTTATAATCTATGTAACTGTATTTGTGTATACCTGAATAAACTTATTTATTCTGTCTGCACAGTACAAAAAACCGCCATTCACTTATTTCAACTCCCTAAAGTGGTCAAAAAGGGAATTTCTTTTTTACCAAAAATTTAACAGATGAAATTTCAAAAAAGGGTCCCGAATAAACAATGCAGACATTCCCGGCACTAAAAAAACATTTTTTCTGTTATTAGTCATGGGCCCGGCCCTCTTATATTACTCTTGCACCATTTGGAATTTTATTCACACACAAAAAAAGAAGATTTACTCTTTTGCAGACTGCTATTTAATAATTTATAAAAAAACAAGTCTTGTCTATTGGGCTCAGGTGGGGCAGGTATTGGGCTAGGGGGGACAGGTATTGGACTGGCAGGTGGAAATTGGACCAGGGTGGACGGTCTGAAAGGGAGGTGGACAGGTTGGACTGGCGGTGGACAGGTATTGGACTGGGGTGGACGGGTTTTGGGCTGGGAGGTGGACGGTATTGGGCTGGCGGTGGACGGTATTGGGCGGCGGTGGACAGGATTGGGCTGGCGGTGACAGGTTTGGACAGGTGGGCAGGTATTGGGCTGGCAGGTGGACAGGGTATTGGGCGGTGATGTCTTTTTTTACTCTTGAGTTACTAAAGAATTGAACATTTGCACTGTGGGAAATTAGGTACTTTTTCCCTGAAAGCAATAAATCTATCTATTATTATTATTTTTTTTTTATCACACTGGGATTCCCCCCAAGGGAGGGTGGCCCAAAAAAAAAAAACCTTCACCATCATTCCTCCATCACTGTCTTGCCAGAAAGGGGGCTACTACAGTTTTTTAAAAAGCAACATTAACACCCCTCCTTCAGGTGCAGGCACTGTCTTTCTCCCGGACTAAATCCGGGCCCGCATTCCAACCCCCTTTATAAATGTTACTTTGCTCACCCCCAACACCCGTCAAGTATTAAAAACCATTTGTCTCCCTTCCTCCTATCAAACACCCCCCATGCCTGCTGGGAAATCCAAACCCCTCCCCCAAAACCTCCTTTACCCCCCCTCCAACCCTTCTAGGCACCCTACCCCCCCTTCCTTCCACACAGACTGATCACTCGAAGTCATTCTGTTTAGCTCCATTTCTCTCATGTCGAACCACCTCAACCTCTTCCCCAGCCCTCTGGAAAAAGTTTTTTAATCCTACCTCCTCTAACTTCCAAACCCCAATTCTCTGCTTATTCACACCCACATTGCCCCCAGACATGCATCTCCCCGCCTCCAGCCTTCTCTCGCTGCAACATTCATCACCCACCTTCCCCCCATTAAAAGGCGTTGGAAAAAACTATCTCTCATACATTCCCCCCTTTTTCCCCCAAGGGAAAAAAAGTTTTTTGTCTCCACAGACTCCTAAATTACCACTCACTCCCCCTCATAAATTCTTGATTCACCCATCTTTCATGGACCCACCCGGCTGACCGCCCCTCCCAAATATCAAAACCCTTTCCCACCCCCAAAAAATATTCCCCCTCCAATTGTTTAAATTTTTTCATCCCCAAAATCTTTTGTTATCCCCCTCCTTTTACTTTTTCCCTTATTAACCTTTAATTTTCTTCTTTTGCACCCTCCCAAATTCATCCCCCAATCCCCAAAGCTTCTCTTCAGAATCTCCCAAAACACAGTGTCATCCCAAAAAAAAACCCAGCTGTGACAACTCCCCCCTTTTGTGTGATTTTTAAACTTTTAACTCCGCCTCTTGCCAAGACCCCCCATTTTTTCTCACAACCCCATCTTTAAAAATTTAAACAACCCGGTGACATCCCCTCCTTTTGAGCCTACTTTTCTGGGAAAAAAAATTTTCCCCCTTTCCCACATATTTAAATTGGGGCCTCCCTTTTTCCTCGTAAAAACCCTTTCCCTTTTTTTTTAGTAACCCCCCTCCCCAAACCCTGCCCCTTCAGCATCTGCCACATTTTCCCCCCCATCCACCCGTCATCGCCTTTTCCCAAAACCAAAATCCCAAAAAACCTCTTTGTTATCAAATACTGTTCCTTTTATGTTTCACTGTAAACACCGGGCCACCCCCCATTTAAAACCTCTTTTTTCCCATCTCCCTTCCTTTCCCTCCGTCTTTTTTAATTCTTTCAATTATAACTCTACCCAACACTTCCAAAGGTACACTCAACAGACTTATCCCCTAAATTTTTGCACTCTTTTTACCCCCTTTGCCTTTATACAAAGGAACTATGCATGCTCTCTGCAAATCCTAGGTCCCTTACCCTTTTATACATTTTTTAAATAATTGCTAACCACCCCCAAAACTATACCCCCCCTGTTTTTTTAACATTTCTATCTTTTTCCCATCAACCCCGGCTCCTTCCCCCTTTTCATTTACCTCCCTTAAGGAACCCACTCTGCTGGCTTTTCCCTCCCCCTTTTTAAAGATTTTTCCTCCTTCCTTACAAAAAAATCACAGTTTCCCCTATTTCATCAACATTTAACAATTCCTCAAAATATTCCCCCCAAATTTTCCCCAATTTAACTCTCCTTTTTAATAACTCCCCCTCCTTTTTTTAAACCCCACAAACCCATTTGTTCTCTAGGCTTTCTTAACTTGAAATCTCCCCCCAAAATTTTTTCTTATTTTCAACAAAATTTGTTGATAACATCTCACCCACTCTCTCATTTGCTCTTTTTTTACATTCTTCACCACTCTCTTAACCTCTTTTTTTTCCCATATCTCTTCCCTCCTTGCATCACTTCTACTTTTAAAACTTCTCATATAAAACTTTTTCTCCCCCTACTCTCTTTCCCTCACCCCTTTCCCCCTTGCTCCTCTTCCCCCCTAATTTTTCCTTTTCCCAAACTTCTCTGAACACTCTAACCCCTCTTTTTAAAACCTACCCCAAACCTCTTGACCCCATTGCCTATGCCCCTTCTTTGGGCCCCATCACCCCCCAATAGCTGTTTATATCTTACCTCTGCCTCCTTTTTTGTTTAAAAACCTTCACCTCTCTCTTTCCCTGATGTTTCCCTATTCTCCTTTATCCCATCTCCCTTTTTACTCTCAGTGTAGCTAAAACCCTGAAAGTGATCTGATATATCTGTGGCCCCTCTAAAACATGTACATCCTGAAGTCTACTCAACAGTCTTTTATCTCCAATAAAATAACCCAACAAACTGTCATTTCCCCCTTAAATCATATAATGTATCTTATTTATCCTTTTTTTCTTAAAAATATGAACCTTTTAACCCTTTCTATAAAAAGTTCAATCAAGGGCCCCCATTATCATTTACCCCGGCACCCCCAAACTTACCCCACCACACCCTCCCCAAAAAGTTTCTCCTTTTTAAAGCATTCAGGCCCCCTCCCAAATTACTCTCCCCATTTGGGTTTTAAAGGGGCTCCTATACATTCACTTAACATCCCCCCAAAATCTCTCTCTCTCCTCTGCATTCCTCTCTTCTCCAGGTGCATACCCTTATTATGACCCACTTCAACCCCAACCTTTTTTTAACCCAAATAATTCTTAATTTAAAATTTCATATTCTCTTTTCCCCCCTTCCATAACTGATCATTTAACATTACTGCTACCTTCCTTTGCTCTAACTCTCTCAGATACCCCAGATTTTATTTTTTTTCCCCCCCTAAACTCCCCAACATCTTGCTCCGGGGTTTTCCCAACCAAGGCACCTAAAAGGGGAGGAAAAAGCAAATAATATTGTTGCAGTAATAACCCCGGGAGAGCAGCTCTGAGGGCCCTTTCACACTCCCCACAAATTTTTAAATCTCTAAAAATTCAATTTAAACCAGCAAATAATAAAAATTCTGGACTGGGGGGAATACAGGGGGCCCCCTTATTCACTAACAATGATGATCTGATGAAATGTCACCATATCAAAAACAATATACTCAGATCAAAACATAATTGAGGTTCAGACATGTATCGAGGAGCCCCAGACCAACAAAAGGAAAAATCACGGGGGGCATTAAAAAAATTCCCTTCAATAACAAAAACAAAAAGTGGGACCAAGAAAACCAAAGCCCAAACCCCGTTAAAAGCGGGGAAAATATAAAAAGCAACACAGACCTAAACTTTTAGAACAGATTAATTTTCGGTTTTTTCGATGTATCAAAAAGGCTTTTTTCCTCTAAAAAAAGGAGAGTAGATGTAAAATAGAAAGAGACAAGCGCCCCCTTTACAAGGGGAAAAAAAGAAAACAGAAGCGGCAAAAAGGGGAAATATATCTGAAATCGAGGCACTGGTCAGAAAAATAGAAAACATCGAACTTAAGCTAAAAGAATCCTTTAGGAGTCGGAATGGGGAAAATTTAAAAGCTATAAATGAAATGGAAAGGGCCCAAGAAATTTCTTCCCCTATGCCAAATCAAAATGGGAAAAACGCCCAGTTTTGGGGCCCCCAAACTTAAACAAGATGGGTCCTACCAGGTAACCCCGCAAGGAAATGGGTGGCTACTCAAGTCCCAATATGACTCAGTTTTTGCAAAAATAACCAGACTGGGGGTCGAAAAATCAAAATGAATTTTTTTTTGAAGCCACAAAATTTGATTAACACAAGCCCATCCCCATGTTATCCTGGCCCAAAAAGACTTGAACAAAGGGGTAAAAACCATGCCCCTGCACTCTGCCCCAGGGCCAGACTCGTGGAACTCTGTGTTTCAAGAACTGCAAGAAGCCCCATCACGGGCCTTTTCCATCCTTGGAAGGGGGATGGACACGGGGGGGGGTCCCCCAGTTACTAAAAAAAACAGACATAGCCCCCCCACAAAAGGGCAGTAAAAAACAACCCCAAAGAACTACAGACCAATAGCACTAACCCTCCCCTATCATAAAAAAACTTTGAAAGGGTCCTAAAAAACAAGATCACCACCCATCGAAAACCCCTCAATTAAATTCCAAAAGGGTTTTTAAAAACAAATGGGTCCTTTGTTAAAATCTGGATCACTCGACAAGGGGCCCAAATGCAGAAGACAAAAAAAATGCGGAAAGAAAAAAAGTCAGACTTTTCCAAAAACCTTGACAAGTGTGACCATGGCGTAATGGGGCAAAATCGGGGCTAAAAAGGGAAAAACAGGAAAATTGGTCGATGGATCTATAATTTCCTCACTAACCCGAACACAGGGGTAGGACCAACAGAAATAAAAGTCAGGCAACTCACGGTGGCTCTTTTTTCAAGGCACATACTAAAAACCCCTCTTGTTCCTCATCCTCATTTTCCGACATGAAAAAAGGATGTCCCGCCCCCAAAAGTGTCTTCCTTTGCAGATTTACACCCCAATCTGCATGACAGTGTCTTCCCTTGCAGACACCAAGGCTCCCGGCGGACATAACCAAAAACTTTCAGTGGGCTTCGAAAACAATATGAAGTTCAACGATGAAATTTTAATTATAAAATATGGTAAAGAAATTAAATCTTCATAAATTTCCAAAAAAAAAATTTTGGCCCAAAAAGAAAAGAAACACCAACGTCAAAAAACCTGGGAAATGATTATGTGGAGGATCTCCCCAAGGACCCTAACATTTGTATCAATCACATCTGCTAAAAAAAATGACAGGATGGATAATGAGAACCTTCCCAAAAATAGGGAGGCCAAGCCCAGTGACCTCTTCAGGTCACTTGTTCTATCCCAGGCTGGAATATTTTCTACTCTAACAGCACCTTTCAAGGCAGGTGAAATTTCCGACCTGAAAATGTGCAGAGAACTTTTACAAA
The DNA here is from genome assembly GCF_038502225.1 of Cherax quadricarinatus. Classification (NCBI taxonomy): domain Eukaryota; kingdom Metazoa; phylum Arthropoda; class Malacostraca; order Decapoda; family Parastacidae; genus Cherax; species Cherax quadricarinatus. The sequence goes on from NW_027195835.1 coordinate 24,566, forward strand.
ACCTGCGGAGATAAAAAAACCTCAATTACTGGGGCGGGGGGTTTCTAAAACCCGTATTCCCCCGGAGGCATTTGGGGGGGAACATGATTTACTTGGCAGACGATGCACCATCCCCACAATGGAAAGCAGGGGTGTCACTAGCACGTTAAGAGACCATACAATAAGTGTCAGGGGCCCGAGACTGTTCAACTGCCTCCCAGCACACATAAGGGGGATTACCAACAGACCCCTGGCAGTCTTCAAGCTGGCACTGGACAAGCACCTAAAGTCAGTTCCTGATCAGCCGGGCTGTGGCTCGTACGTTGGTTTGCGTGCAGCCAGCAGCAACAGCCTGGTTGATCAGGCGCTGATCCACCAGTAGGCCTGGTCACAGACCGGGCCGCGGGGGCGTTGACCCCCGAAACTCTCTCCAGGTAAACTCCAGGTACCCCCTTCAGCTTTGTTTCGCTTAGAGCCAGGACATCCAACTTCTTTTCATTCATAACATCAGCAATCATCTGTTTCTTGTCATCCGCACTACATCCACGCACATTTAAGCATCCCAGTTTTATAAAGTTTTTCTTCTTCTCTTTTTTAGTAAATGTATACAGGAGAAGGGGTTACTAGCCCATTGCTCCCGGCATTTTAGTCGCCTCATACGACACTCATGGCTTACGGAGGAAAGATTCTTTTCCACTTCCCCATGGACAATAGAAGAAATAAAAAAGAACAAGAGCTATTTAGAAAAAGGAGAAAAACCTAGATGTATGTATATATATATGCATGTGCGTGTCTGTGAAGTGTGACCAAAGTGTAAGTAGGAGTAGCAAGATATCCCTGTTATCTAGCATGTTTATGAGACAGAAAAAGAAACCAGCAATCCTACCATCATGCAAAACAGTTACAGGTTTCTGTTTCACAGTCATCTGGCAGGACGGTAGTACTTCCCTGGGTGGTTGCTGTCTACCAACCTACTACCTACATATCTATTTCTGTAATATATCTTTCATTCTACCAAATGAGACTGAAGAAATGAGAATATAACCATAACAACCATACAAAAATGTACTGCTAAGCGGCCGCTAATGGCTGAGAAGTGAACTCCGCTATTTATGGTCTGATTTCTTTCATTTCTGGTGTACGTGAAGAAGTATCTTTCCATCATACATTGCCCAAGTTTGGATAAGATAAACCAACAAACAACTGAGAAAATAATAATAATATATAATAATAATAATAATAATAATAATAATAATATCTTTATTTACTACACATACATGTACAAGATACTCAGACCTAGCTGACATCAGTGACATACTACTGTATAGAAAGCCGCTTGTTATGCTGAGTGTTTCAAGAAAATTAGGTCAGTGACCTAGGATAACATCCACACTAGTCATCTAACACCCAGGTACCCATTTACTGATGGGTAAACATAGACAACAGGTGTAAAGAAACACGCCTAATGTTTCTACCCTGGCTGGGAATCGAATATTTACCAAAAATCGTATATGGTTAACCCCAGCCAGGTACTAAAAATAAGCCACGTTGACTTTTTTTGGGTTATCCTAGGTTCTCTACACATTTGCTGCTATGTGTGATAATCTATAGAGAGAAAATAACTTTTTTGTTTCAGGTTTATGGTGCGGTACTAGTGTATATCACAGCCCTGTGCTATACTCTGTTTTCTCTAATATAAGCTCCCAAGACAGGGATAGGAGAATGGTATTTGTATACCATATCTTCTTCATACCTCCATCGAACTGCTCGGTATTATGCCAAATATTATTCATTCTGGAGTATCTAACATGTTTTATGCTATTTATATTGTTTATTATGTCATATTAGATCAATTGTGATAGGCAAATAAGCTGTAGTGTTGATATTAGCGTAATAATAAAGCATATTCTCCTGCTTCATGAGACTCAGCTCATGGCAACCGACAGTGGCTTCAAAGCCACCTTATCTTTAATGGATAATGTACAGTGTAGGTGCTTTACATAATGAGAAGCATTTCTTTTATTCATTGGAACCATGGCTAGGGCTAAAAGTAAGCAGGTTAAAACAATAAATGGAGAAAAAGAAATTGGAATGACTTCTGCAGCAAGTAGCGCCACCAAACAGTACAGCAGGTTGGTGTGGCAACCCTGGAAATTTGAAATTATGCTAGCCAAAATTAGTGCCGAATAACTGAAGGAACCAAACAACTGATTGCTGGATTTGTGATGGCGGGCCTGTATTTACAAGTGTACAGGAACTTGACGTGTTCCTTAAGGTGGATGACAAAGCACTTTGTCTTGGAAACTGCGGAGTCAGTAGCTAGCTTGCGTCGCCACTCACTCAGTCTTGGCTGGTGTCTCATGCCACCAACACCTATTGACCATATGGTACACGGTATCATATGTTACAGGATACCATATGGTATATTGTACTATATGGTATAGGGTACCATGCAGTACAGGATAACATATGGTGCAGGGCACCATATGGTGAAGGATACCATATGGTACAGGGTACCATAGGGTACAGGGTACCATACAGTACAGGATGCCATATGGTACAGATACAGGGATAACTATGGAAATAAGTCACCCTGACTTTTTTGGGTTATCCTAGGATTTTATACGTATGCTGCTATGTATGATAATCTATGTAATTGTATTTCTGTACACCTGAATAGACTTACTAAGTGCATGTGGCATCATAAGTAAATTTATTTAGTTATACACAAATAAAGTTACATAGAATATCATACTTAGCAGCATATGTTTGGAGAACCTAGGATAACCCAAAAAAGTCAGACAGACTTATTTCCATTAGGGTCCCTGTACCCTGTACCATATGGTATAATGTACCATACAGTACAATGTACTATATGGTACATTGTACCATATGGTACCATTGTACCATATGATACCATTGTACCATATGATACCATTGTATGACATGGCACCATTGTACCATATGGTACCATTGTACCATATGGCACCATTGTACCATATGGCACAATGGTTCCATATGGTTGAAAAAACCATAGAATTCGTCTTCAGCTCCACTTCCATCAGTCTTAGAGCTGTAAGTTGTGAAGAGGAGAGTCAAAATTCGCCCAAAGAGTGAGGGGAGTGAGAGCTTCCTTGCCACCAGGCACGATGAACAAAGCTACTTTGCCGGCGTTCCCACAATGCAATGCTGGTGTCCAGATTTTTTCTATGGTGTGCACACTGACCACCCAGACCCATTCTCTCAGATGTAGGCCTACCAGCCTTCTCGTGCTAAATTTGATGCCGCTAGAATTTTGGCGTAGATCTACGGTTTGGACCTTGAACGTAAAGCCGTAGATCTACGGGACGGACCCTGAAAGGGTTAAGGTAAGTAATGAGTGAACTGTATACAGTAGGGCCCCACTTTATGGCATTTCTCCTTACGGCATTCCGCTAATACGGAGATGTCAAATTATGACCAAAATTTGCTATACGGCAAGCGGTCTTTCAAATACGGTGTGCCCCACCCAATTTGTTTACATTCTCTGTGACCACATCTATTATGTCAGGAAACTTTCCAAAATTTCAAGTGTTTTAAAGTTATTGCATATTTTATATGTACTCTGATAATTATACTTATGTGTACCTGTACCTAAATATACGTACTTACACACTGTGCTGGTGTGCAGGTACACATTAAAATTGCTAAGAGTCTCTCTTCTCATGATGACAATACTACATAACAATAATCACTCTTGGGCACATTAAATGTCTTATTTTACATTAATATAGACATTTTCATTAATCCATCTATGATAGTTTCCTCAGAATTATATATGAAACCCGTCACATAGCATATAAACATGACACATGTACTCGCAGAATAAAAATTTACGTAAATATGAGATTTGTTTACAAAGCGGCTGTGTAGGTAGTGTGGGAAGAATTACATTTTCTCTAGTCAAACTCTGGGGGATAACTGTAGAAAAATATTCCTTTCATATGCCTTCACTCTGTATATAGCAATTCACGACCTTTGTGGGTTTAGCACTTTTTTATTATGATAATAATATCTTCATTCACTCTAAAAATGGTGTGTTGCATGAGAATGGGAGTGTTGCTGTTTGTTTATTCTGAACTAACTTGTACACAATGTAAGAGTATTTGTATTATGAGGTGGTTTAATATATTTATAGATGGGGTTGTAAGAGAAGTAAATGCGAGGGTCTTGGCAAGAGGCGTGGAGTTAAAAGATAAAGAATCACACATAAAGTGGGAGTTGTCACAGTTGCTCTTTGCTGATGACACTGTGCTCTTGGGAGATTCTGAAGAGAAGTTGCAGAGATTGGTGGATGAATTTGGCAGGGTGTGCAAAAGAAGAAAATTAAAGGTGAATACAGGAAAGAGTAAGGTTATGAGGATAACAAAAGATTAGGTGATGAAAGATTGGATATCAGATTGGAGGGAGAGAGTATGGAGGAGGTGAACGTATTCAGATATTTGGGAGTGGACGTGTCAGCGGATGGGTCTATGAAAGATGAGGTGAATCATAGCATTGATGAGGGAAAAAGAGTGAGTGGTGCACTTAGGAGTCTGTGGAGACAAAGAACTTTGTCCTTGGAGGCAAAGAGGGGAATGTATGAGAGTATAGTTTTACCAACGCTCTTATATGGGTGTGAAGCGTGGGTGATGAATGTTGCAGCAAGGAGAAGGCTGGAGGCAATGGATATGTCATGTCTGAGGGCAATGTGTGGTGTGAATATAATGCAGAGAATTCGTAGTTTGGAAGTTAGGAGGAGGTGCGGGATTACCAAAACTGTTGTCCAGAGGGCTGAGGAAGGGTTGTTGAGGTGGTTCGGACATGTAGAGAGAATGGAGCGAAACAGAATGACTTCAAGAGTGTATCAGTCTGTAGTGGAAGGAAGGCGGGGTAGGGGTCGGCCTAGGAAAGGTTGGAGGGAGGGGGTAAAGGAGGTTTTGTGTGCGAGGGGCTTGGACTTCCAGCAGGCATGCGTGAGCGTGTTTGATAGGAGTGAATGGAGACAAATGGTTTTTAATACTTGACGTGCTGTTGGAGTGTGAGCAAAGTAACATTTATGAAGGGATTCAGGGAAACCGGCAGGCCAGACTTGAGTCCTGGAGATGGGAAGTACAGTGCTTGCACTCTGAAGGAGGGGTGTTAATGTTGCAGTTTAAAAACTGTAGTGTAAAGCACCCTTCTGGCAAGACAGTGATGGAGTGAATGATGGTGAAAGTTTTTCTTTTTCGGGCGACCCTGCCTTGGTGGGAATCGGCCAGTGTGATAATAAAAAAATAATAATAAATATTATTATAATAAAAAAGTATTGTGAGATAATTTTTTTACAAACTCTTACAAACGTACGTGAAAGAACTGAAAGTAGACACATATTAACACGCATTTATTTCGCCTGACCAAGTGATCACCCACTACCGGTTCAGTTTGTATTCTTACATTGTCTGAACTCTGTATCTCGTTCTCTCTCTCTCGTTTACTCTTTCGTTAACTAGTTGGCTCTCATTGACGATGGCGTCTAGCTGTCATGAAAAGAGAAGTTGTAAGACTCTTGCTTTAAGTGCCAAGTTAGAAGATGATGGTGTGCCATTCTGATTTTATTCAATAAACACCTTGCCACTCACACATTAATATTAATATTTTAAGGTAAGTAATAAGTGTACTCTGTGTGTATCTTACCTTTTACAGTGGACCCTCGGCTAACAAACGCATCACATAATGTTAAATCCACCCAAGAAAGTATTTGGGCGTAAAAATTTTGACCTGGCTGACAATAAAAAACTCGCCCAACGTGATTCGTCCCGAACCTGTCTGTCCAGCCTGAGCGCCTCAGCTGCCCTTCCGTCATTGTTTACAAGCCAGAGTGGCCGGTTTTGTGCATACATTTGATACATTTTGTATTATTCCATTGTTTATAGTGCTTGTAACTGTTAAATAAGCCATCATGGGCCCAAAAAAAGCTTCTAGTGCCAACCCTGTGGTGAAAAGGGTGAGAAATACTATTAAAATACTATCGTACCATGGTCAGCTGCTGCTGCACCACCGTCAGCTGTACTACTCGAAGATGTGGAGAGACTGTTGTTGGTGTGGCTTAACTAGAAACGATTACTGAGAAACAATTAACCCCAGAGGGTTAGCCACCCAGGATAAACCAAGAAAGCCAGTGAGTCATCGAAGACTGTCTAACTTATTTCCATTGGGGTCCTTAATCTTGTCCCCCAGGATGCGACCCACACCAGTCAACACCCAGGTAAACAGGAAAAAATGCCTGGAACTAGTGCTAATATTGGTGAATTCAAGGTCAGCAAAGGTTGGTTTGAGAGATTTAAGAATCGTAGTGGCATACACAGTGCAATAAGGCATGGTGAAGCTGAAAAATTCCAACCCCAACAAGTGTTCAGTTGTGACGAAACAGGCCTGTTCTGGAAGAAAATGCCAAACAGGACCTACATTACTCAGGAGGAAAAGGCACTCCCAGGACACGAGCCTCTGAAAGACAGGCTAACTCTCATGTTTTGTTGTAATGCTAGTGGGGATTGCAAAGTGAAGCCTTTACTCACGTATCACTCTGAAAATCCCAAAGTGTTCAAGAAAAACAGTGTCTCATCACTCATCAATACTCTTCAATAAAGGTAAGTGTCATTTTAACATTTATTTATATAGTTATTGTGCATGTCTCATTGTTTTCTTTATAGGGAAATGTATACCTGGAGTTTACCTGGAGAGAGTTCCGGGGGTCAACGCCCCCGCGGACCGGTCTGTGACCAGGCCTCCTGGTGGATCAGAGCCTGATCAACCAGGCTGTTACTGCTGGCTGCACGCAAACCAACGTACAAGCCACAGCTCGGCTGATCAGGAACCGACTTTAGGTGCTTGTCCAGTGCCAGCTTGAAGACTGCCAGGGGTCTGTTGGTAATCCCCCTTATGTATGCTGGGAGGCAGTTGAACAGTCTCGGGCCCCTGACACTTATTGTATGGTCTCTTAACGTGCTAGTGACACCCCTGCTTTTCATTGGGGGGATGTTGCATCGTCTGCCAAGTCTTTTGCTTTCGTAGTGAGTGATTTTCGTGTGCAAGTTCGGTACTAGTCCCTCTAGGATTTTCCAGGTGTATATAATCATGTATCTCTCCCGCCTGCATTCCAGGGAATACAGGTTCAGGAACCTCAAGCGCTCCTAGTAATTGAGGTGTTTTATCTCCGTTATGCGCGCCATGAAGGTTCTCTGTACATTTTCTAGGTCCGCAATTTCACCTGCCTTGAAAGGTGCTGTTAGTGTGCAGCAATATTCCAGCCTAGATAGAACAAGTGACCTGAAGAGTGTCATCATGGGCTTGGCCTCCCTAGTTTTGAAGGTTCTCATTATCCATCCTGTCATTTTTCTAGCAGATGAGATCGATACAATGTTATGGTCCTTGAAGGTGAGATCCTCCGACATGATCACTCCCAGGTCTTTGACGTTGGTGTTTCACTCAATTTTGTGGTCAGAATTTGTTTTGTACTCTGATGAAGATTTAATTTCCTCGTGTTTACCATATCTGAGTAATTGAAATTTCTCATCGTTGAACTTCTTATTGTTTTCTGCAGCCCACTGAAAGATTTGGTTGATGTCCGCCTGGAGCCTTGCAGTGTCTGCAATGGAAGACACTGTCATGCAGATTCGGGTGTCATCTGCAAAGGAAGACATGGTGCTGTGGCTGACATCCTTGCCTATGTCAGATATGAGGATGAGGAACAAGATGGGAGCGAGTACTGTGCCTTGTGGAACAGAGCTTTTCACCGTGCCTGCCTCGTACTTTACTCTGTTGACTACTACTCTCTGTGTTCTGTTAGTGAGGAAATTATAGATCCATCGACCGACTTTTCCTGTTATTCCTTTAGCACGCAGTTTGTGTGCTATTACGCCATGGTCACACTTGTCGAAGGCTTTTGCAAAGTCTGTATATATTACATCTGCATTCTTTTTGTCTTCTAGTGCATCTAGGACCTTGTCATAGTGATCCAATAGTTGAGACAGACAGGAGCGACCTGTTCCAAACCCATGTTGCCCTGGGTTGTGTAACTGATGGGTTTCTAGATGGGTGGTGATCTTGCTTCTTAGGACTCTTTCAAAGATTTTTATGATATGGGATGTTAGTGCTATCGGTCTGTAGTTCTTTGCTGTTGCTTTACTGCCCTCTTTGTGGAGTGGGGCTCCCTTTGGCTGTCTGTAACGGATTAATTGGATTTCCATTATTTCTTATGGGGAAAATTAATTTGGCTAACGATAATTTTGTCTAATGATGAGCTGTCAGGAAAGGATAAATATTGTTAGCCAAGGGTCCACTGTATCATGTTTTTAATGCCTGTTTCTATTGTTAACCTAATGTAAGTTAGCGTAAACTTGTTGTCTTGCATTTATTGCATATTTTATATGTGCTCTGATAATAATAATTGTGGACCTGTGTGGTAGCCGGGCAGAGGGACAATATTATGTTTTCTCTGGTCAGGCACCAGAGAAAATGTGTATGAATCTGCGTTTGGCCCAGCCACTCCATCTTTTGTTTACAATTTTCGGCATGAATTATTCATTACTTCTCCCTTCGTTTATGATGGCATCTAAAGGTAGTTGTTAGAAATGATTAAATTCAGTGAACAAGTTATGTTGATGCTAATAATATGGCTCTGGGCCACAGTGTAGGTAGCCGGTAGGTGTAGCCCAGGCGGGCTACACATACCAGCTACACCTACCGGTTACCTACACTGATTTTGTACAAATAAATACTACTCACCTCTCTTCCTACATTAACCCTTTCAGGGTCCACAGGCCCTCTCAGAGACTTGTTCTCAGGGTCCCCCAAATTTCAAAAAAAAAAAAATAATTTTTTCGTATGAAAAGACAGAGAATCTTTTCCCGATCATAATGACACCAAAAGTATGAAATTTGATGGAAAACTTAAAGAATTATGCTCTCGTGACATTAGCGTTCTCAATGATGTTTACGCATCGGCGATTTTGCCCACTTTGAGCCCTATTTTCGGCCAATTCCAATGTACTAGTTGACAAAAATTTTAACTATTTCACTAGAACTCCATTTTTTCTATCGAATGAGTACAAGAAACCACCAATTTACCGATTTCAACTATCCAATACAGTGGTCAGAATTTAGCAATTTTGCCAATTTCACACAAATTTCAAAAGATGCCAATTTCCAAATGGGGTCCAGAATAAACAAGAAAGACATTCCTGGCACTAAAATAACATTTCCTCTGTTCATTAGTCATGTCCCCAGGCCTTTCTTAAATTTCTTTTGCTTTCCACTTTGAATTTTTATTCTCACAAAAAAAAAAAAAGATTTACTGTTATGCAGACTACTGCATTAGTATAGAAATGGTATAAATAATATCGGTGCACTTGTGAAAGATTATTAGACTCAACAGTTGATGTGTATGGGACGCTTAGCATGATTTGTTTACTTTTGAACTTTGGTAAAAATCAAACATTTCTGCTAATCTGAGCTCAATTTCAAGGTACTTTTCATTGTAAAACCAGTCAAAATCAACTCCATTTCTGTAATATGTCTTCCATTCTATACAATGAGACCAGGAAAACTAGAATAGAACAATAAATACCATACAAAAATATAGTGCAAAGTCGCTGTTTTAATCCAAAAACACACTCATAAGTTTTTTTTTTTCTCATTATGCACTGTGTGCTGCAGGATTTTTTTTATACTGTTCACACTGACCACATAGACCCATTCTTTCATATGTAGGCCTACCAGCTTTCTCTCACTAGATTTGAAGGCGCTAGAATTTATGCGTACTAGTACGTCATGGACACTGGTGCGTAAGCTGTACTAGTATGGCCAAAACCCTGAAAGGGTTAAGACTACACACATTTTAAGGTAAATAATGAGTGTACTGTATGTGTATTTTAACTCTCTGGGCTCTTTAAATATCGTATATTAAGTATGAGACGGGTAGCCAGGTCTACCTACACCTGACTTCCTCCAAATATGTACTACTCACCTCTTGCCCTTCATTAAGTTTACAAATACTTTAAGATAAGTAATGAATGTACTGTGTATGTATTTTACTTTTTTGTGTTTTTACTGCCTAGTTTTATTACTAACTTAATATAATTTAGTGTAAACTTGTTGTCTGACATGTATATGCATTTATAAATGGAAAAAATGGCATTCTGCTTTCCAGCAATGTCTGCTTTCCGGCGATAGCCTGGAACTTAACCCGCCATATAAGTGGGGCCCTACTGTGTACACTTTTTATTGCTCTGGGATGCTTAAAGGTCATAGAATATTATGTGTGAGTGGGTTGGCCTGGTATGGTAGCCTGGCTGGCTGCAATACATACCACACTATTTCTTCCAGTAATTACTACTCATCTTACCCTAGATTAAGACTACAAATATTTTAAGGTAAGTAATGAGTGTACTATATGTGTATTTTACTTTTTATTGTTTTTTAAAGCCTAGTTCTATTGCTAACTTAATATATTTTAGTGTAAACTTGTTATCTAGTATTTATATGCAAGTATAAGTGGAAAAAAGGGTGTTTCACTTTACAGCGATAGCCTGGAACCTAACCTGCAGTATAAGTGGGGCCCTACTGTACAGTCTATGATTTTGGATAAAACTACATTACAGTCAGAGGTCACATGAGGTCACTGTCCTAAGCTGTCTGGGAATTAGTGTGGGTTGTTACCAAAACCATGACTTGCTGTAGTGTCTTGGAATCTCAGGTTCAGGTGTTGAAGAATGAGGTTCTACTTCTTCAGGAGGAAAATTGAAGGTTGAAGGGGAGATGTTGGCCGCAGTTTAACGAACTTTTTTTTATGGACCGATTACGTTCATTTTTGGTGTACTATTAGAAGGTTATATCGAGTATGCTGTGCTGAAGTTTCAATCATATCGGCCAAAAAGGAAATGAAATATGCAAAATTTACGAAAAATTGCATTTGGCAGGGCACAGTTTGTCAGTGGTACTCGGACAAGTGGTTTTGACACTTGCTGCTGCTAGAACAACTCTAATTCCATCACTTGTCGATGAGAATTCTAAAATAAACCTTATCTTCTTGCTAAAAAAAAATAAAGTTTCATAACTTTTTTGATATATTGGAAGATGTCGGCCTTGTTGTCCACATAAATCTAAAAATATTTTGGATAGTTCGGAAACACGAACGCTACCCCGTAAAACAATCATTCTCCCATGTTTGTTGTGAGAAATAAAGTCAATTCAATCATAAATAAAGCTGGTGATCCCCTAAATAGGTAAATAAGTTACTTTCGAGATATAGGCCGCAGCGCACGGCACCCCCGCTGCCCGGGAACAATTTTTTTCCCCGAAAAATTCGCTTTATTTTACACTTTTTCCGCGGCCTACGAGTGTTTATTACAGTTAATCATTGTAAATCCGTTTTCTCTCATCGCTGATGAGAGAGGGCGGACCCTCTCTTCACCTTCAGGGGAAATATCGATAGAAATTTATTCCTCGGGGCGTCATATTATGCTATATATTTTTTTTTGAGGTGTACTTTTTATGTTTATATGCTATTATTATATTGCATTATATCATAATAGATCAATTATGATAGATAAATAAGCCTTATAATTGATATTAGCGTGGGTATGGAATATTTTGTTGGCTGGAGGTGACGGCCATTTTGTGCACTATTCCCAGGGGTTCCCGATTGGTTCCTTGATCACATTAGCTCCACCCACTCTGCAATGATCTCAGATGGTGAATTTGTATTATATTAGACATAAAAAGATGTACGAAAACGATAAAATAACACGGGGAAAAACGTAACGAAAACGTCAACAAAGCTGAGTCAGCGCTTCGTACGCAACATGTTGCGTCAGCGCTGTCACCATGCCTGTTATAAATGGCTGTAATTCCTTTTAGAAACATCGTACAAGGATAATAATTATACCAGCGTGTAGCCAGAGAGTTCAGCTATTTTTTGGTAACAATAACTCAGTTTTCATATATTTTCGATTTTTTTTTTGCTCCGCGCGCGGGACCTCTCAATCCTCCCTGAAGCTTCACCTAGATGGGTTTGGGAGTAAGTGTGAGATGGTTGGTGCTGGTAAGGAGGAAAAGGATAACACCAGTGAGCTAAAGAGTTGCAGCTGCTTTAAGTGGCAAGTGGTTCATAATTCAGGAAGAAGACAAGGAAGGTTAATAGAATAGAGAAGATGTGAAGGTAGGAAATCGATTCTCTGTTCTCCAAGATGAATGTACTTCATTGGTTAGTGAGGTTAAAAGTACCACTGACTACCCTGCTAATCAAGGTAATATTCTAATTGTGGGAGACTCTCAGGTAAGATATGTGGACTGCTTTTTGTAACAAAGATAGGAAGGCCAGACAGAGGGTGTGCCTCCCAGGAACTGGTGTTGGTGACCTAGTCAGCAGGTTGGATAATATGTCAGGTAATGGGAACAAGCCCATTACTTGTCTTAGTGCTGGTGGAAATGACATTGGGAAGGGCAGGAGACAGGAGCTACTGGATAAGAATAGGTCAGCCATAGAAGTAGTCAGGTCTGAGGGAGGGATCCCAATCATATGTAGCATCTTGCCTAGAAAGGGAGTGGGCAATGAATGGATGTCTAGGCAATTAGTATAAATTGCGGGCTAGACAGGTACTGCAAAGAACTTGCAATCCCATTCATTGATAACTGGGACAAATTCTATGGTAAACATGATATGTATGCAAGGCATGAGGTTCATCTCTCTGGCTTTTGAGTGGTTGCATTAGCCATCTCGATTGAGTGGGGTCATCAATGACTTGTCTAGGAATTTAAACTGATAGATTATAGAGGTATGGGTGTTTGTGGGAAACAATCAGGCTGCAGTACTAGGGATGAAAACAGCAGATATTACCAGGATACCACAAGGATATGTTTAAAAGACAATATTCAAAACAAAGTTGCTAGTAAAGGCAAAGCAATTGCTCAACAAACAAAGATTATAGAGGGCAACGAGTGACTAGCTCCCTTAAGGTTTACTATACAAATAGTAGGAGTCTAAGAAATGAAATAGATGAACTATGATTACTTGCAAGTGCAGATAATATAGATATTATTGCTATAACAGAGACCTGGTTCAACTTGAAAGATAGAGAAATGCCTTCTGAATGCAACATACAGGGTTATAAACTATTCCACACTGATAGGGTCAACAGGAAACATGGCAGAGTGGTGATGTATGTCAGAGATAATTTAAATTCTTGTGTTAGACAACATACAAGATTAGAAACATCGGACACAGAATCTGTTTGGCTACAGTTTCTCGAAGGTCGTAAAAAATTAATTTTGGGTGTGATTTATAGGCCCCCAAACCTTGATAAGGAGTGTGGTAGGCTACTATGGGACAAAATTTGTAAGGCATTTAGATATGAAAATATTGTGTTAATGGGATACTTTAACTTTAGACAAATTAATTGGAACAATGTGACAGGAAATCTTGAGTCTAGTGACTTTCTTGATACGGTTCAGGATTGCTTTTTAACCCTTTCAGGGTTTCGGCCGTACTAGTACGGCTTACGAGCCAGGGTTTTTGACGTACTAGTACGCCTAAATTCTAGCGCCCTGAAATCTAGTGAGAGAAAGCTGGTAGGCCTACATATGAAAGAATGGGTCGATGTGGTCAGTGTGCGTGGTATAAAAAAAATCCTGCAGCACACAGTGTGTAATGAGAAAAAAAAAAACGTTGAACGTGTTTTTGGATTAAAACAGCGACTTTGCACTGCATTTTCGTATGGTATTTATTGTTGTATTCTAGTTTTCCTGGTCTCATTTTATAGAATGGAAGATATATTACAGAAATTGAGATAATTTTGACTGGTTTTACACAGAAAACTACCTTGAAATTGCGCTTAAAGTAGCAGAAATGTTTGATTTTTACCAAAGTTCAAAAGTAAACAAATCATGCTATGCGTCCAATACACGTCAACTGGTGAGTCTAATATTCTTTCACAAGTGCGTTGATGTTATTTATACCATTTCTACACCAATGCAGTAGTTTACATAACAGTAAATCTTCTATTTTTTTGTGAGAATAAAAATTCAAAGTGGAAACCAAAAGAATGTAAGAGGGGCCTGGGGACGTGACTAATGAACAGATGAAATGTTATTTTAGTGCCAGGAATGTCTTTCTTGTTTATTCTGGACCCTATTCAGAAATTGGCATCTTTTAAAATTTGTGTGAAATTGGCAAAATTGCAAAATTCTGACCACTGTATTGGATAGTTGAAATCGGTAAATGGGTGGTTTCTTGTACTCATTCGATAGAAAAAATGGAGTTCTAGCGAAATAGTTATGATTTTTGTCGACAAGTACACTGAATTGGCCGAAAATAGGGCTCAAAGTGGGCAAAATCGCCGATGCGTAAACATCGTCAAGACCGCTAACTTCGCGAGAGCATAATTCCATAAGTTTTCCATCAAATTTCATACTTTTGGTGTCATTATGATCAGGAAAAGATTCTCTATCTTTTCTTAAGAAAAAATATTTTTTTTTTTTTTTGAAATTTGGGGGACCCTGAGAACAAGTCTCTGAGAGGGCCTGTCAACCCTGAAAGGGTCAAAACAGTTTGTGACAGAACCAACTAGAGGAAACAACCTGTTTGACTTGGTTCGTCAGAACAAAGAATCACTAGTTAATAATCTTGAGGTTAAAAATGAGCTTGGGGAAAGTGATCGCAAATAACTTAGTTTCAATATATCATGGAATTACCCAGATAACTACAATCAAGTCTCTGTGCCAAATTTTCACTTGGCTGACTTCATGGGACTGAGAAATTACCTGGGTGGGCTCAAGTGGGACGACCTGACAATGGGTCAGGTAGGTGGTGTTGGTTGCCAATATGACGTTTTTCAGAGCATAGTACTAGCTGCCCAGACAACTGCCAAGGCAATTTCTAGCCATCTTGAAAGGCATAAATTGATTAATGAATCTGAGCACGGTTTTACAAAGGGGCGTTCCTGTTTTATGAATTTACTAACTTACTTCACTATGGTATTTCAGGAGGTAGATCATGGTACTGAATACAATAGTGTATATGAACTTTAGTAAAGCTATTGAGGGAACTTAAAGCACATGGAATAGGAGGAGAATTTGTTTCCTGGGTAGAGGCATGGTTGACAGATAGGCAGTAGAGAGTTTGCATAAATAGGGAGAGATCAGAATGGGGGCACGTCACTAGCGGTGTTCCACAGGGGTCAGTGTTGGGTCCCTTGTTGTTCACAATTTACATAAACAACATAGATGAAGGAATAAATAGTGACATAAGCAAATTTGCTGATGACACCAAAATAGGCCACTTCTCCAACCTGCATCAGTCTATTCAAATCATCCTTGAGTGCTCTAATGTCCTCATTACCTGGAGTTTACCTGTTCCAGGTAAACTCCAGGTAATGAGGACATTAGAGCACTCAAGAATGATTTGAATAGACTGATGCAGGTTGGAGAAGTGGCAGATGCAGTTTAATATAGACAAATGCAAAGTTCTAAATGTTGGAAAGGAAAATAACCATGCCACATATAAACTAAATAATGTAGATCTTAATATTACAGATTGCGAAAAGAATTTAGGAGTTCTGGTTAGCAGTAATCTGAAACCAAGACAACAGTGCAAAAATGTTCGCAATAAAGCTAACAGAATCCTTGGCTTCATACCAAGAAGTATAAATAATAGTTGGTTAGACCTCATTTAGATTATGCTGCACAGTTCTGGTCACCATATTACAGAATGGATATAAATGCATTGGAAAATGTACAAAGGAGGATGACAAAGTTGATCCCATGTATCCTATGAGGATAGACTGAGGGCCCTGAATCTGCACCTTCTAGACAGGTGTAGATAGTAGGTTGGTAGACAGCAACCACCCAGGGAAGTACTACCGTCCTGCCAGATGACTGTGAAACAAAAACCTGTAACTGTTTTGCATGATGGTAGGATTGCTGGTTTCTTTTTCTGTCTCATAAACACGCTAAGATAACAGGGATATCTTGCTACTCCTACTTACACTTTGGTCACACTTCACAGACACGCACATGCATATATATATATACATACATCTAGGTTTTTTCTCCTTTTTCTAAATAGCTCTTGTTCTTTTTTATTTCTTCTATTGTCCATGGGGAAGTGGAAAAGAATCTTTCCTCCGTAAGCCATGCGTGTCGTATGAGGCGACTAAAATGCCGGGAGCAATGGGCTAGTAACCCCTTCTCCTGTATACAATTACTAAAAAAGAGAAGAAGAAAAACTTTATAAAACTGGGTTGCTTAAATGTGCGTGGATGTAGTGCGGATGACAAGAAACAGATGATTGCTGATGTTATGAATGAAAAGAAGTTGGATGTCCTGGCCCTAAGCGAAACAAAGCTGAAGGGGGTAGGAGAGTTTCAGTGGGGGGAAATAAATGGGATTAAATCTGGAGTATATGAGAGAGTTAGAGCAAAGGAAGGGGTAGCAGTAATGTTAAATGATCAGTTATGGAAGGAGAAAAGAGAATATGAATGTGTAAATTCAAGAATTATGTGGATTAAAGTAAAAGTTGGATGCGAGAAGTGGGTCATAATAAGCGTGTATGCACCTGGAGAAGAGAGGAATGCAGAGGAGAGAGAGAGATTTTGGGAGATGTTAAGTGAATGTATAGGAGCCTTTGAACCAAGTGAGAGAGTAATTGTAGTAGGGGACTTGAATGCTAAAGTAGGAGAAACTTTTAGAGAGGGTGTGGTAGGTAAGTTTGGGGTGCCAGGTGTAAATGATAATGGGAGCCCTTTGATTGAACTTTGTATAGAAAGGGGTTTAGTTATAGGTAATACATATTTTAAGAAAAAGAGGATAAATAAGTATACACGATATGATGTAGGGCGAAATGACAGTAGTTTGTTGGATTATGTATTGGTAGATAAAAGACTGTTGAGTAGACTTCAGGATGTACATGTTTATAGAGGGGCCACAGATATATCAGATCACTTTCTAGTTGTAGCTACACTGAGAGTAAAAGGTAGATGGGATACAAGGAGAATAGAAGCATCAGGGAAGAGAGAGGTGAAGGTTTATAAACTAAAAGAGGAGGCAGTTAGGGTAAGATATAAACAGCTTTTGGAGGATAGATGGGCTAATGAGAGCATAGGCAATGGGGTCGAAGAGGTATGGGGTAGGTTTAAAAATGTAGTGTTAGAGTGTTCAGCAGAAGTTTGTGGTTACAGGAAAGTGGGTGCAGGAGGGAAGAGGAGCGATTGGTGGAATGATGATGTAAAGAGAGTAGTAAGGGAGAAAAAGTTAGCATATGAGAAGTTTTTACAAAGTAGAAGTGATGCAAGGAGGGAAGAGTATATGGAGAAAAAGAGAGAAGTTAAGAGAGTGGTGAAGCAATGTAAAAAGAGAGCAAATGAGAGAGTGGGTGAGATGTTATCAACAAATTTTGTTGAAAATAAGAAAAAGTTTTGGAGTGAGATTAACAAGTTAAGAAAGCCTAGAGAACAAATGGATTTGTCAGTTAAAAATAGGAGAGGAGAGTTATTAAATGGAGAGTTAGAGGTATTGGGAAGATGGAAGGAATATTTTGAGGAATTGTTAAATGTTGATGAAGATAGGGAAGCTGTGATTTCGTGTATAGGGCAAGGAGGAATAACATCTTGTAGGAGTGAGGAAGAGCCAGTTGTGAGTGTGGGGGAAGTTCGTGAGGCAGTAGGTAAAATGAAAGGGGGTAAGGCAGCCGGGATTGATGGGATAAAGATAGAAATGTTAAAAGCAGGTGGGGATATAGTTTTGGAGTGGTTGGTGCAATTATTTAATAAATGTATGGAAGAGGGTAAGGTACCTAGGGATTGGCAGAGAGCATGCATAGTTCCTTTGTATAAAGGCAAAGGGGATAAAAGAGAGTGCAAAAATTATAGGGGGATAAGTCTGTTGAGTGTACCTGGTAAAGTGTATGGTAGAGTTATAATTGAAAGAATTAAGAGTAAGACGGAGAATAGGATAGCAGATGAACAAGGATGCTTTAGGAAAGGTAGGGGGTGTGTGGACCAGGTGTTTACAGTGAAACATATAAGTGAACAGTATTTAGATAAGGCTAAAGAGGTCTTTGTGGCATTTATGGATTTGGAAAAGGCGTATGACAGGGTGGATAGGGGGGCAATGTGGCAGATGTTGCAAGTGTATGGTGTAGGAGGTAGGTTACTGAAAGCAGTGAAGAGTTTTTACGAGGATAGTGAGGCTCAAGTTAGAGTATGTAGGAAAGAGGGAAATTTTTTCCCAGTAAAAGTAGGCCTTAGACAAGGATGTGTGATGTCACCGTGGTTGTTTAATATATTTATAGATGGGGTTGTAAGAGAAGTAAATGCGAGGGTCTTGGCAAGAGGCGTGGAGTTAAAAGATAAAGAATCACACACAAAGTGGGAGTTGTCACAGCTGCTCTTTGCTGATGACACTGTGCTCTTGGGAGATTCTGAAGAGAAGTTGCAGAGATTGGTGGATGAATTTGGTAGGGTGTGCAAAAGAAGAAAATTAAAGGTGAATACAGGAAAGAGTAAGGTTATGAGGATAACAAAAAGATTAGGTGATGAAAGATTGAATATCAGATTGGAGGGAGAGAGTATGGAGGAGGTGAACGTATTCAGATATTTGGGAGTGGACGTGTCAGCGGATGGGTCTATGAAAGATGAGGTGAATCATAGAATTGATGAGGGAAAAAGAGTGAGTGGTGCACTTAGGAGTCTGTGGAGACAAAGAACTTTGTCCTTGGAGGCAAAGAGGGGAATGTATGAGAGTATAGTTTTACCAACGCTCTTATATGGGTGTGAAGCGTGGGTGATGAATGTTACAGCGAGGAGAAGGCTGGAGGCAGTGGAGATGTCATGTCTGAGGGCAATGTGTGGTGTGAATATAATGCAGAGAATTCGTAGTTTGGAAGTTAGGAGGAGGTGCGGGATTACCAAAACTGTTGTCCAGAGGGCTGAGGAAGGGTTGTTGAGGTGGTTCGGACATGTAGAGAGAATGGAGCGAAACAGAATGACTTCAAGAGTGTATCAGTCTGTAGTGGAAGGAAGGCGGGGTAGGGGTCGGCCTAGGAAGGGTTGGAGGGAGGGGGTAAAGGAGGTTTTGTGTGCGAGGGGCTTGGACTTCCAGCAGGCATGCGTGAGCGTGTTTGATAGGAGTGAATGGAGACAAATGGTTTTTAATACTTGACGTGCTGTTGGAGTGTGAGCAAAGTAACATTTATGAAGGGATTCAGGGAAACCGGCAGGCCGGACTTGAGTCCTGGAGATGGGAAGTACAGTGCCTGCACTCTGAAGGAGGGGTGTTAATGTTGCAGTTTAAAAACTGTAGTGTAAAGCACCCTTCTGGCAAGACAGTGATGGAGTGAATGATGGTGAAAGTTTTTCTTTTTCGGGCCACCCTGCCTTGGTGGGAATCGGCCGGTGTGATAATAAAATAAAATAAATGATTGAGGTGTATAAATGGAAAACAGGAATTAAAAAAGAGGATGTAAATAGCATGCTAAAAATATCTAGCATAGACAGGACTCACAGCAATGGTTTTAAGTTGGAAAAATTCAGATCCAGGAAGGATATAGGAAAGCACTGGTTTGGTAATAGAGTTGTGGATGAGTGGAACAAACTCCTGAGTATCATCATAGAAGATATGATATTGTGTAGTTTTAAAAATAAGTTGAATAAATATATGAGTGGGTGTGAGTTGGACCTGACTAGCTTGTGCTACTAGGTCAGATGCTGTGCTCCTCCCTAAAGTGAATGTGACTGACCTGACTAGGTTAAGGCATTGGCTTAAGCCAGTAGGAGAATTGGATCTGCCTTGCATGGGCCAGTAGGCATGCTGCAGTGTTCCTTCATTTTTTTACATTTGTTAAATAATTCAGGTGCTATTTTTTAGTTTTAGAATATTTACTTTGTTTTATACTTAATTCTAACTATAGATTCACTACAAATCTTATGATTACAAGCATTGATCTTGATACCAACCTCTTATTTAATGACTTAAATGAATCAAACAGTTACTGTAATTACTACACAGCAGAACAATCAAAGGCACTTCTCAGAGCCAACAACAACATAACTGTCTTTAACTACAATATCAGATCTTTAACCCTTTGAGGGTCGACAGGCCCTCTCCGAAACTCGTTCTCAGGGTCGGCCAAATTTCAAAAAAAAAAAAATTATTTTTTCTTATGAAAAAATAGAGTTTTTTTTTCTAAACATTATAGGATAAACAAAAAAAATTTACCATCAATACTTACGGAGATATGGATGCATGAAGTTTGCAGAAAATGAGCTGCGTATGGCAACAGCGGCGACTGCCGCTCACCCGGTAAACTTTGATTTACTTGTATTTGAAGGTTTGTTGTTTTTTTCACTATTTTATTTTTTCACATAACTTATGTGGCCTATGAGACCAAAGTAAGGTGCAATGTACATATATACACTCGTTGTATACAACACAATAAGCACACAAACATAATTATCAATATATTGTTTACAAAACTTGTTTACAAAAACAAACAATACAAAACATTGTTTATTATTATTGTTCTATAATATATATACCAATATACAGTCACTGAACATATTCCTATTAGTTCTGCAGCTTGTGGAACTCTGAAGCATGGTGTCATACACAATGGTGTTTTATCTTTCTCCCTCATTCTATCTCTTTCAATCTGTCTCTCTCTTTCTATCTGTCTGTCTATCTCTGTCTCACAGGTACACATAAATACAAGTATACATAGTATAAATTACCTAGGATAACCCAAGAAATCCAGACAAAGTGCTATACTCTGCTTGAAGATGTGAGTAAAAGTGATGACACAGTCTTGTGGCTCTCTGAGACAGAGAGCTAGACGGATAGACAGGGAGCTTGACAGACAGACAAATAGACAGACAGAAATGTTAGTGTACCAGTACCAGTGTACTAGTGTTCCACCCTCCTCCTCCTCTTCTTCCTCTTCCTCCTCTTCCCCCTACTCTTCCTCCTCTTCCCCCTACTCTTCCTCATACTCTTCCTCTTCCTCCTCTTCCTCTTCCTCCTACTCTTCCTCTTCCTCCTCCTCCTCTTCCTCCTCCTCCTCTTCTTCCTCTTCCTCCTACTCTTCCTCCTCCTCCTCTTCTTCCTCTTCCTCCTCTTCCCCCTAATCTTCCTCCTACTATTCCTCTTCCTCCTCCTCTTCCTCTTATTCCTCTTCCTCCTACTCTTCCTCTTCCTCCTCTTCCTCCTCCTCCTCTTCTTCCTCTTCCCCCTACTCTTCCTCCTCCTCCTTCTCCTCCTCGTCCATAGTGTAAATTACAAGGAGTCGGCAGCTGTCAAAGTGACATATTGGCTCATTACTCTTTCCCCCTCCGGCCTGTCAAAACAATGGGGTCGGATGCTGCTTCCCCTCCTCCATTCTATCTAATTATCTTTCTCCCTCATTCTATCTGTCTTTTTATCTCTGTCTCACAGGTACACATAAATACAAGTATACATAGTATAAATTACCTAGGATAACCCAAGAAACCCAGACAAAGTGCTATACTCTGCTTGAAGATGTGAGTAAAACTGATGACGCAGTCTTGTGGCTCTCTGAGACAGAGAGCTAGATGGATAGACAGGGAGCTTGACAGACAGGCAAATAGACAGACTATATGAAAATATATGAAAATATATGAAAATATATGAAATATATGAAAATATATGAAATGTTAGTATACCAGCAAAAACAAAGGGAGGGCGATGTTCATCTCATCTTTTGGCATCAGCTCTACCCTCATTTACCCTCATCAAACGTCAGCACTTATCAGATGTTATCTCCCCTTATCTTGTTACTGTCATGGGTGAACATTTATTATTACATATTATTATTATTACCTATTATTATTATTATGTATTATTATTATTATGTATTATTATTATTATGTATTATTATTATTATGTATTATTATTATGTATTATTGTTATCATTACGTATTCTTCTTCTTCCTCCTCCTCCTCCTCCTCCTCCTCCTCCTCCTCCTCCTCCTCCTCTTCCTCCTCCTCCTCCTCCTCCTCCTCTTCTTCCTCCTCCTCCTCCTCTTCTTCTTCCTCCTCCTCCTCCTCCTCCTCCTCCTCCTCCTCTGCCTTCTCCTCCTCTTGCCTCCTCCTCCTCTTGCCTCCTCCTCCTCTGCCTCCTCCTCCTCTGCCTCCTCCTCCTCCTCCATTCTTGGAACAAGTTTGAAGAGCTTGTAGTTCATAATCACTATCATTATCATCACCAATGCTCACATCTGAGTCTGGGATTTTGGAAAATAGGAGTTTCCTCTTTGATTCTGGTACAACTGAACGACGGCCCAGCACCAGAGGTGGAAGGCTGTGGGTTGTCTGGGTTTTCCTCACTATTACCCATATTATGGTCATTAGTTTCGGTCAAAACCTCACCAGAACCTTGAAACTCATCTTCACTGTCACTTCCATCTGTATTAGAACTGTCACTGGGGAACAAAAGTGTCCCAATTCGCCGAGGAGTGAGGAACTTCTTACCGCAGGGCATGGTGGAAATTGTGTACTATGATGGCATTCCCACAATGCACCACTGGGTCCCAGATTTTTTTCCTACTGCGCACACCCACCACACAGACCCATTCTCTCACATCTAGGCTTATCAGCCTTTTCCTGCGAGATTTGAGGCCGCTAGAATTTATGCATACTAGTACGTCAAAAACCCCTACGCGTAAGACGTACTAGTACGACCAAAACCCTCAAAGGGTTAAGCAAGCATTATGATGACCTCCTAGCATTACTAAATTCCTTGCATGCCAATATGTCCATCATTACACTAACTGAAACCTGGCTAAAGCCTGATACTACAGATGTCTATGCCATTCCTGGTTACACAGCCATACACAACTGTAGGCCAGACCAACAAGGGGGTGGCACAGCTATATACTACTCAGACCAACTAGAATGTATCACTAATACTTGCACAAGGGATGAACATGGGGAATATATAATAGCTAAATTTAAATCCAAATACCTACAAAAACCTCTCACATTGATAAACATCTACAGAATTCCACAATCAAACATTAGCCGATTTAGTCAAAACCTAGGAAGTATGATAACTGATGCACGCATGAACAAAGATCACTTACTACTCTCAGGTGACTTCAGTATAAATCTCCTGCAAGACCAGGACCCACATGTTACTGAATTCACAAACACAATGAGTAACTGCATGTTGCTACCAACAGTAACAAAACCTACAAGAGTTACAGAGTCTAGTGTTTCCCTACTTGACCACATCTGGACCAACACCATATCCCCTTTAAAATCAGGCATAATCACAGATAATACCAAGACCACTACCCTACTTTTCTCATAACAACTCTTGGTAAATTACCCCAAGACACTACTAAAGTCACCTTCAGACTTCACAATGAGGCAGCCATTAATAACTTCACAACAGCAGTAAGAAACATTGACTGGCACACTGGGCTAGAAATCTATACAGATATTGACGAATGTATTAATAATTTATAAAAAAGACCCAATACCTCTATAACAAGCACTGCCCTAAAAAAACTAAACAGATGACAGCTAAGAGACTGAACAGTCCCTGGCTAGCACCCAGCATCCTCAAATCCATAAACAATACAAAACACCTATATGAAAAACAGTACAGAATGGGTCACATAACCAGGGACCAAACAAAACGTTACTCGTCAGTCCTAACCAGCCTGATAAGAAAGGCAAAAAAATTGTATTATGAGAACAGATTATCCAACTTATGAGGTGATATAAAAAAGACCTGGAAAACCCTATCAGAAGTCCTAGGAACAAAAAAGATATCACGAAATAGCGAAATTAAATTAGCAAAATCAGATGAACCCCAACTCCCACCAACAGAAACAGCAAACAGACTCAATGATTTCTTCTCCACTATAGGAAAAAATCCTTGCCAATAAAATCCCAAGCTCAGATACCCCACCAAATGACTACCTCACTGGCAACTACCCGAACACACTGTTCCTAGCTCCGACTAACTCATACGAAGTCTCCCTTATTATCAACACACTGAAAAACAAGACAGTAGATTTAAATATACCTTACCACCCTTTATATACAAAAAAGTGTCACAAGTGCTATCACCAATCATTGCAACACTCTTTAACAAATCCATTGAATCCTCTACCTTCCCTACAGTTCTCAAAATAGCAAGGGTCACCCCGATCCATAAAGGAGGAGACCAAACAGAGTTGAATAACTGTAGGCCAATATCCAACTTACACCCTCTCTCAAAAATCTTCAAAAAATTAATTCATAAATGAATCTACTCCTACCTCATCTCCCAAAACATACTCAACCCCTGCCAATTTGGATTCAGGCCTAATAAAAATACTAATGATGCTATTATACACGTGCTAGAACATATATACACTGCAATTGAAAGAAAAGAAGTCCCACTGGGGATCTTCATTGACTTACGTAGAGCTTTTGATACAGTTGATCATGACTTGCTCCACATAAAACTGTCACACTATGGTATAAGAGGGCACTCCCTCAACTACCTCAAGTCATACCTCAGCAACAGAAGCCAATATGTGTACACAAATGGGGTAGTAGGTAGTAGGTTGGTAGACAGCAACCACCCAGGGAAGTACTACCGTCCTGCCAGATGACTGTGAAACAGAAACCTGTAACTGTTTTGCATGATGGAAGGATTGCTGTTTTCTTTTTCTGTCTCATAAACACGCTAGATAACAGGGATATCTTGCTACTCCTACTTACACTTTAGTCACACTTCACAGACACGCACATGCATATATATATACATACATCTAGGTTTTTCTCCTTTTTCTAAATAGCTCTTGTTCTTCTTTATTTCTTCTATTGTCCATGGGGAAGTGGAAAAGAATCTTTCCTCCGTAAGCCATGCGTGTCGTATGAGGCGACTAAAATGCCGGGAGCAATGGGCTAGTAACCCCTTCTCCTGTAGACATTTACTAAAAAAGAGAAGAAGAAAAACTTTATAAAACTGGGATGCTTAAATGTGCATGGATGTAGTGCGGATGACAAGAAACAGATGATTGCTGATGTTATGAATGAAAAGAAGTTGGATGTCCTGGCCCTAAGCGAAACAAAGCTGAAGGGGGTAGGGGAGTTTCAGTGGGGGGAAATAAATGGGATTAAATCTGGAGTATCTGAGAGAGTTAGAGCAAAGGAAGGGGTAGCAGTAATGTTGAATGATCAGTTATGGAAGGAGAAAAGAGAATATGAATGTGTAAATTCAAGAATTATGTGGATTAAAGTAAAGGTTGGATGCGAGAAGTGGGTCATAATAAGCGTGTATGCACCTGGAGAAGAGAGGAATGCAGAGGAGAGAGAGAGATTTTGGGAGATGTTAAGTGAATGTATAGGAGCCTTTGAACCAAGTGAGAGAGTAATTGTGGTAGGGGACCTGAATGCTAAAGTAGGAGAAACTTTTAGAGAGGGTGTGGTAGGTAAGTTTGGGGTGCCAGGTGTAAATGATAATGGGAGCCCTTTGATTGAACTTTGTATAGAAAGGGGTTTAGTTATAGGTAATACATATTTTAAGAAAAAGAGGATAAATAAGTATACAAGATATGATGTAGGGTGAAATGACAGTAGTTTGTTGGATTATGTATTGGTAGATAAAAGACTGTTGAGTAGACTTCAGGATGTACATGTTTATAGAGGGGCCACAGATATATCAGATCACTTTCTAGTTGTAGCTACACTGAGAGTAAAAGGTAGATGGGATACAAGGAGAATAGAAGTATCAGGGAAGAGAGAGGTGAAGGTTTATAAACTAAAAGAGGAGGCAGTTAGGGTAAGATATAAACAGCTATTGGAGGATAGATGGGCTAATGAGAGCATAGGCAATGGGGTCGAAGAGGTATGGGGTAGGTTTAAAAATGTAGTGTTAGAGTGTTCAGCAGAAGTTTGTGGTTACAGGAAAGTGGGTGCGGGAGGGAAGAGGAGCGATTGGTGGAATGATGATGTAAAGAGAGTAGTAAGGGAGAAAAAGTTAGCATATGAGAAGTTTTTACAAAGTAGAAGTGATGCAAGGAGGGAAGAGTATATGGAGAAAAAGAGAGAGGTTAAGAGAGTGGTGAAGCAATGTAAAAAGAGAGCAAATGAGAGAGTGGGTGAGATGTTATCAACAAATTTTGTTGAAAATAAGAAAAAGTTTTGGAGTGAGATTAACAAGTTAAGAAAGCCTAGAGAACAAATGGATTTGTCAGTTAAAAATAGGAGAGGAGAGTTATTAAATGGAGAGTTAGAGGTATTGGGAAGATGGAGGGAATATTTTGAGGAATTGTTAAATGTTGATGAAGATAGGGAAGCTGTGATTTCGTGTATAGGACAAGGAGGAATAACATCTTGTAGGAGTGAGGAAGAGCCAGTTGTGAGTGTGGGGGAAGTTCGTGAGGCAGTAGGTAAAATGAAAGGGGGTAAGGCAGCCGGGATTGATGGGATAAAGATAGAAATGTTAAAAGCAGGTGGGGATATAGTTTTGGAGTGGTTGGTGCAATTATTTAATAAATGTATGGAAGAGGGTAAGGTACCTAGGGATTGGCAGAGAGCATGCATAGTTCCTTTGTATAAAGGCAAAGGGGATAAAAGAGAGTGCAAAAATTATAGGGGGATAAGTCTGCTGAGTATACCTGGTAAAGTGTATGGTAGAGTTATTATTGAAAGAATTAAGAGTAAGACGGAGAATAGGATAGCAGATGAACAAGGAGGCTTTAGGAAAGGTAGGGGGTGTGTGGACCAGGTGTTTACAGTGAAACATATAAGTGAACAGTATTTAGATAAGGCTAAAGAGGTCTTTGTGGCATTTATGGATTTGGAAAAGGCGTATGACAGGGTGGATAGGGGGGCAATGTGGCAGATGTTGCAAGTGTATGGTGTAGGAGGTAGGTTACTGAAAGCAGTGAAGAGTTTTTACGAGGATAGTGAGGCTCAAGTTAGAGTATGTAGGAAAGAGGGAAATTTTTTCCCAGTAAAAGTAGGCCTTAGACAAGGATGTGTGATGTCACCGTGGTTGTTTAATATATTTATAGATGGGGTTGTAAGAGAAGTAAATGCGAGGGTCTTGGCAAGAGGCGTGGAGTTAAAAGATAAAGAATCACACACAAAGTGGGAGTTGTCACAGCTGCTCTTTGCTGATGACACTGTGCTCTTGGGAGATTCTGAAGAGAAGTTGCAGAGATTGGTGGATGAATTTGGTAGGGTGTGCAAAAGAAGAAAATTAAAGGTGAATACAGGAAAGAGTAAGGTTATGAGGATAACAAAAAGATTAGGTGATGAAAGATTGAATATCAGATTGGAGGGAGAGAGTATGGAGGAGGTGAATGTATTCAGATATTTGGGAGTGGACGTGTCAGCGGATGGGTCTATGAAAGATGAGGTGAATCATAGAATTGATGAGGGGAAAAGAGTGAGTGGTGCACTTAGGAGTCTGTGGAGACAAAGAACTTTGTCCTTGGAGGCAAAGAGGGGAATGTATGAGAGTATAGTTTTACCAACGCTCTTATATGGGTGTGAAGCATGGGTGATGAATGTTGCAGCGAGGAGAAGGCTGGAGGCAGTGGAGATGTCATGTCTGAGGGCAATGTGTGGTGTGAATATAATGCAGAGAATTCGTAGTTTGGAAGTTAGGAGGAGGTGCGGGATTACCAAAACTGTTGTCCAGAGGGCTGAGGAAGGGTTGTTGAGGTGGTTCGGACATGTAGAGAGAATGGAGCGAAACAGAATGACTTCAAGAGTGTATCAGTCTGTAGTGGAAGGAAGGCGGGGTAGGGGTCGGCCTAGGAAAGGTTGGAGAGAGGGGGTAAAGGAGGTTTTGTGTGCGAGGGGCTTGGACTTCCAGCAGGCATGCGTGAGCGTGTTTGATAGGAGTGAATGGAGACAAATGGTTTTTAATACTTGACGTGCTGTTGGAGTGTGAGCAAAGTAACATTTATGAAGGGGTTCAGGGAAACCGGCAGGCCGGACTTGAGTCCTGGAGATGGGAAGTACAGTGCCTGCACTCTGAAGGAGGGGTGTTAATGTTGCAGTTTAAAAACTGTAGTGTAAAGCACCCTTCTGGCAAGACAGTGATGGAGTGAATGATGGTGAAAGTTTTTCTTTTTCGGGCCACCCTGCCTTGGTGGGAATCGGCCAGTGTGATAATAAAAAAAAAAAATTGCACAACCAATTACAGTTGGTGTCCCACAGGGAAGTGTCCTTGGCCCTCTTCTCTTTCTCCTATACATAAATGACCTACCAAATGCTTCGCAATTACTCAAACCCACACTATTTGCAGATGACACTACATACGTTTTCTCTCACCTGAGCCCAGTCATGCTAGCCAATACTGTAAATACCAAATTACGGAAAATATCTACCTGGATGAGGACTAACAAACTTACACTAAACATTGACAAAACCTACTTCATTCAGTTTGGTAACAGAGCTGCAGATGTCCCTCTTAACATAATGATAAACGGATCACCTATCACAAAGCTAACAAAGGGAAAATTCTTAGGAATCCACCTTGATAATTGACTCAAATTTCATTCACATATACAACAAATTTCTAAGAAAATTTCCAAGACCATAGGCGTACTATCGAAGATACGTTACTATGTTCCACAGTTAGCCCTCCTGGCCATATATCACTCTCTCATTTACCCCTATCTCACCTATGGAATTTGTGCATGGGGCTCAACAACAACTAACCATCTCAGACCACTAATTACCCAACAAAAGGCTGCAGTCAGAATGATGATAAATTCCCACTACAGGCAGCACACTCCACCAATATTCAAAACACTAAACCTACTCACCATACAAAACATCCATACTTATTACTGCACCTATAACATACATAGAACACTTAACTCTGATATTAACCCTCCCCTCAAACATCTCCTTGGCAACCTCAACAGAACACATGACCATAACACAATACACAGATCACTCTTTGATGTTCCTCGTGTCCATCTCACGCTATGCAAAAACTCAATGCACATAAAAGGCCCTAAAATCTGGAACTCATTACCTGTAAATATGAAAGAAACACTACCTGTTTATAAATTCAAGTCTCTTCTCAAAGATCACTTACTCACCCAAAACCAAATAAATACTGAATAACTGAACCTTGTAAATTGTATATCTTAAATGTTTCTCACAATTATATCACATAAATGTTAAACCTAAGACCCAATCTAACTTTGTTATTTTTTTTAGACACTACCTAACAGAATACTCCATTCTACTGAATGTACAGCAATGCATGCGACCATATGACCTGTCTTTGTAATACTCATTTGTGCTTTATTGTTATCTGTCTACAATAATGTTTTATCACTGATTACATCATTGCTTAGATAATCTTAAGTTAATTTTAAGCCTGCCCGTAATGCTATGCATACAAGTGGCTTTGGCGTACTGCTCTTACCTGTATTTTTTTTGTTCCTCTGCATGTGCAAATTATTAAATAAATAAATAAATAAATAAATAACTAAATAAATAAAATTTCATGGTTCCTTTTTATTCTTTATGTTATGTTCATTGATTGAAAGTCTGTATGCCTCACTAAGTTTCTCCTTAATATTTACGTTTCCTAATAGTGACAGTGAAACCACTTTTTCATCTTGCTTCTTTGACTTCCCATGTTTTTCAGTTTTTTTTCTTTCATTTTGTTTATATTTCTAAAACTGTCGTTTGTTCACGTTACATCACCTCCAGACAGCAAACACAGCCAACACAAAGCCAACTTTTCCATTGGTACCATTCAAAATTAATGCTTCGAATATACTTCTTGTCGTTGCTTATTCCTGGCTGAGATATTTGAATATCTGGTGTTGAATGGCCTCTTTTCTAATATTAATCTTGAAATGTTTCTTCAATAAAGATTCCATATCTTATAATCAGTATCTTCAAAATAAATGATGTTAAATATTAAATTTATCGCATTCATTAGTGTATGTTGTTTTATCATTGTTTTCTGTGTACTTAAACAATGAATTATTATATAAATGTATTTTTTATATTTTTGGTGTTGTGATTAATTGTTAGTTTACATTATTTTATGATATTGCTAATTTATCATTCAGATTTCGTCACACTTTCTGGGCAATTAATGGCGAAAGATAAATTTTATTTGAATTTTTAGCAGTTATTTGAGATAACCCAAGAAAGTCAGTGCATCATCAAAGGACTATCTGCTTCATTTCCATTGGGTCCTCGTCTTATACGGATGCATTACCAGTTGATTAACGCCATGTGCCTGTTTTTGCTAGTGAACGGGACAGCAGTGTGAAAATGTGTTAAATGTTTTATAGAAATTGAACCAGGCCCTCAAGTATTGGCGAGTTTTGTATCGTCCACTGTTCCATAAAAATGGAGTTCCTGTATAGAAAATTCTAAGAAAAGACAGAATATTGGAATGTTGTCGATATGTGATTGAAAACAGGAGTGCTGCAGTTCACGATTACTATATGACTGCCGCAGCTAATTATCTGCATTGTTTGTGGACTCATTACCGTAACTCTTTTGAAATTTGTATGAGCATCAAATTACTAATTTCAAAGCTTTTAGGTACTTAAAATAGGTGATTGAACTTTCGCGTACTTATTTGAATGAATAAGAGAATACTAGTGAAATAGCTATCAGCAGTATGCTGGGGCAATGGAATGCGACCCAGAATGGGCGTAAAATGGGTGAAATTGCGATGTGTAAATATTATCGTTTGATTGAACAATCTAACTGAGCGCTCTGTAATCCAGCAAAAATCAATCCAGCACCTACTGAGTCTGTTTTTGCATTAGTGATAGCCAACCTATTATATCTTGGAAAGATGCCTGCTGATTTGAAATTTTCTTGGATATATGCTGGATGAATAAAATTGGAATTGCAGTAGGAGGAATGAGAAAATTACCCTCAGTGTGTCTTGTAATAGTGGAAGCATTTGCTGAGTATTTGAATGTTGAACTCTGTTTCAAACAGCATATTATCATTTTATTTATATTTGAGTGAGTTGTTGTGACTAATAATTATTGTGTATCTGTTTTGGCAACCATTTATTGCACTGTTTTACAAATCATAGCTGGTTTGGTGATGAATCAAGTAATTAGTAATCTGCAAATAGTCAGTTTGAGAGTTACAGCTCTCACCATTGGAGATCATGATGTAGATGAGAAGAGTGGGCCTGAGGACACTACCCAGGGCACTCTGACAGCTACAGGCTGAATACTGATGGGTTATTCTTTATGCATTCTGATGTCTGTTGTTAAGTTAAGATTTTAGTAATGACCTCATTCAGTGCCACTTAATGATTTAGTCTTGAGTGCAGAAGTTTGATCCACTGTATCAAATGCTTTCTGCAAAGTTCATTGAAGCTGGTGGATGTTATTTATTGAAGCTTTGTATTAATTCAGTATTTCATGTCATATCATTCACTTGTATTTTGGTCTAAACCAGACTGGCAGGGAGTTAGGTACGTTGTTGAATATAAAGTGGTATAAAAGTCATTTTGTGTATTATTTTGAATAATTTATTAACTAAGGTTAGTTTGATAAAATTGTTATAGTTATTCAGATCAGTTGGATCACCTTTGAGTTGGTGACCCTTGCTGTCTTGGTATGGATAGGAAGGTTGAAGACTCCTACAGATTTGATAAATAATCATTGTACCAAATAATGGTGACACTTTGAGCCTTTTATATGAATAATGGCAAGTTATTGATTTGTACATTTTAATAGTTTATTAGCATGATTTATTGAGTCATTCAGAGATCTAAGATATTTGGGTAGTTGCCAGTGAGGGTGATCTTTTTGTTTGATGTTTAAACTGGAATTTTGTTTTCTAACATTAATCAGTAGAAGAAGATGTGACAATTTGTGGCCATGTCTATAGGTTGTAATATGAGTTCATCTGAGTTTGATTAGGACATCTTCTATCTTTAGACAGTTTTCTAGAGCCCCAAAATGTGGAAGGTTTGCAGAGTCCTTTTTCATATCACCTTTATTTCAAATCTGTTTTCATAAAGCGAGTACGACCCCAAGTTTTGTACTTGGCATGACTGCCATAAAGCCAATGCAGTGCCATCTCCTGGTGTCATACAGGTAAAAAAATTATTTATGAAATGACAGAATCTTTTCCCGATTGTAATATTAAAAAACTAGTTATTGGAGTCAAACCAGTAGAATTATGTTGTGAGAAGTTATTGACATAGATGTTTGATGGTGATTTAAGCCCTTTCGAGCCCCTTTTATTTTTATTTATTATCACACTGTGATTCCACCAAGGCAGGTGGCCGAAAAACACTCACCATCATTTCATCATCTTTCAATATCTTGCCAGAGGGTGCTTTACTACAGTTTTAGGCTGGCATTATTGCCACTCACCCCAGAGTGCAGGCACTGTGCTTCCCATCTCGGGACTTTGGGCTATTTTGTTTCGTTCATTATTACATTGGGCTGGCTCTGGCTATTTCTTTAGATCTACATTTTCCATCAACTGAGTACAGAAACTGCCCATTGCTGATTTTCAACTGCCCAATAATGTGGTCAAGTTTATAAATTTGTAAATTTGTGAAAAATTAAATGTGTTGAATTTGAAAATGTAGGTCGAGAATGAATGTGGAATGTTATGACTACAAATGTGCTTTCTTTGGTTATCATTCATATCCATGCCTCTGATATTGCTCTTTGCTTTTCTATTTGAATTTTTTATTCAAACAAAAATAAGAAAGTTATAATGTGTGAACTACTGCATATTATTGTATCGTTATGGTTAATGGTTGGCAGGCAGCTAACCACACGCAGAAGTACTACCATCCTGCAGACTGAGCTGTGAAACAGAAACCTGTAACTGTTTTGCATGATGGTAGGATTGTGATTTTCTTTCTGTCTATAAATGCGTCAAATAACAGAGATATCTTTCATACCACTTACACTTTGTGGTCACACTTCACAGACACGCTGGGCATATACCATATCTGGGTTTTCTCCTTTTTCGTAGCTCTTGTCCTTCTTTATTTACTGACAGCTGCAGGGAAGTGAAAAGAGTCACCTCCGTAAGCCATGTGTGTATTATGGTAGCTAAGTGCAGGAGCAATGAACAATCAACCCTTCTCCTGGACATTTACTAAAGAAGAAAGCTTTTATGAAACTGAAGGTTGTAAATGTAGGCTGGATGTAAAGTCTGAATAATAAAGAAACAGATGATTGTGATGTTATAGATGAAAGAAGCTGGATGTCCTGGCCTAAGCGGAAACAAAGCTGGAGAGAGGGTGGGGAGTTTTGATTGAGGAAATAAATGGATTCAAATCTGGAGTATCTGAAGACTTAGAGCAAGGAAGAATTGTAGTAATGTTGAATGATCAGTTATGGAGGAGAAAAGGGAATATGAATGTGTAAAATTAGGTATGTGAGTTGAAAATGCAAAAGTTGAGTCTTGAGAAGTGGAAGTTATAATGGCATTGTACACACAGAAGGAAAAAGTAGAGAGAGATTTGAGTTTCAAGTAGATGTGAAACTATTTTGAATAAGTGAGAGAGTGATTGTGTTGAGGATCAGATACTAAAGTGGAGAAACTTTTAGAGAGGAGTGTATTGCAATTGAGTTGGGAGTGCAGAGTGTAAATGAAAATGGGCCTTTGATTAGTTTGTATGAAGAGGGTTTTAGTTGTGTGTTATATTTTGAAAAAAAGAGGATAAATAAGTAAACAAAGATATGATGTAGGAGCAAAATGACATTGTTGTTGATTGTGTGGTAGATAAGAGCTATTGATGACTTTGGGATGTACCTTTCTGTTTATAGAGAATGCAGTATATGGATCCCTTTTCTAGTTGCTAGCTGTAAATTAAAAGGCAGATCAGTTAAGAGAATAGAAGCATCAGGAAGAGAGGTGAGTTTACTAAACTAAGAGAATGATTAGAGTAAGATAACATCTTCTGGAGATGGGCTAGATAAATGGTATGACAATGGGGTCGAAGAGGTATGGGAGTAGGTTTAAAATGTAGTGTTAGAGTCTTTGTAGAAGTTTGTGGTTACAGGAAGGCAGGTGCGGGGAGGAGAAGGCGATTGGTGAATGGTGATGAGGCTGATAGGGAGAAAAGATTGTATATGAGTTTTGGTAGAAGTGATGCAAGGAGGAAGAGTATACATGGAGAAAGAAGTTGAGAGTGGTGAAGCAATGTAAAAAAGAGGCAAATGAAGTGGGTGAGATGTTATCAACAAATTTTGTTGAAAATAAGAAAAAAGTTTTGGAGTAAGATTAACAAGTTAAGAAAATATGAAGACAGGCTAGGTTACATGATTAAAAATAGGAGAGAGTTATTAAATGAAGTTAGAAGTGTTGGAAGATGGAGAATATTTTGAGGAATTGTTGGGAGATGTGATGAAGGTGAGCTGTGATTTCAGTGTAGGCAGGAGGAACAACATCTTGTAGGGTGAGGAGAATGATTTTGCAGTGTGAGGAAGTTGAGGCAGTGGTAGAAATAGAAGGGGAGTAGTGGCAGTTGATGGGATAGAATAGAAATGTTAAAGCAGGTGAGATCTAATTTTCAGGTGTTCGTTGCAATTATTTAATAGTATGGAAGAAGTTAAAGTACTGGGTTGTGAAAGTGTGTAGTTCATTGTACCTTAAACAGGGGATAAGAGAGTGCAAAAATTATAGGGGGGATAATCTGTTGAGTATACCTGTCAAATTATGATGAGTTTATTATTAGAAAGAGTCAAAAATAAGACGGAGAATAGGATGTAGATGAACAAGGAGGCTTTAGGAAAGGTAGTGGGAGTGTGTGGACCAACAGATTGTTTCTGATTGAAACATGTTGGACAATTATTTAGATAAGGCCTAAAGGGTCTTTGTGGCATTGTAGTTGGAAAGGCGTATGACAGGGTGGATAGGGGCAATGTGGCAGATGCTGCAGGTGTATGGTGTAGGAGGGTGATTACTGAGAAAGCAGTGAAGAGTTTTACACGAGGATAGTAGAGAGCTCAAGTTAGAGTATGTAGTAAGAGAAATTATTTCCCAGTAAAGTAGGCCTTAGACAAGGATGTGTGATGTCACTGTGGTTGTTTAATATATTTATAGATGGAGTTGTAAGAGAAGTAAATGCGGGGTCTTGGCAAGAGGCGTGAAGTTAAAGATAAAGAATCACACATAAAGTGGGAGTTATCACGTTGCTCTTTGCTGATGACACTGTGCTCTTGGGAGATTCTGAAGAGAAGTTACAGAGATTGGTGGATGAATTTGGTAGGGTGTGCAAAGAAGAAAATTGAAGTGAATACAGGAAAGAGTAAGGTTGTGAGGATAAAAAGATTAGGTGATGAAAGATTGGATATCAGATTGGAGGAGAGAGTATGGAGGAGGTGAATGTATTCAGATATTTGGGAGTGGAGCGTGTCAGCGGATGGGTCTATGAAAGATGAGGGTGAATCATGAATTGATGAGGGAAAGGGTGAGTGGTGCACTTAGGTGTCTGTGGAGACAAAGAACTTTGTCCTTGGAGGCAAAGAGGAATGTATGAGAGTATAGTTTTACTAACGCTCTTATATGGGTGTGAAGCATGGGTGATGAATGTTTGCAGCGAGAAGGCTGGAGGCAGTGGAGATGTCATGTCTGAGAGCAATGTGTGGTGTGAATATAATGCAGAGAATTCGTAGTTTGGAAGTTAGGAGGAGTGCGGGATTTCAAAACTGTTGTCAGAGGGCTGAGGAAGGGTTGTTGAGGTGGTTCGGACATGTGGAGAGAATGGGCGAAACAGAATAACTTCAGAGTGTATCAGTCTGTAGTGTAGGAGGCGGGGTAGAAATTCGGCCTAGGAAAGGTTGGAGGGAGGGGTAAAGGAGGTTTTGTGTGCGAGGGCTTGGACTTCCAGCAGGCATGCGTGAGCGTGTTTGATAGGAGTGTGAATGGAGACAAATGGTTTTAATGCTTGCGTGCTGTTGGAGTGTGAGCAGGTAACATTTATGAAGGGTTCAGAAACCGGCGGGCGGACTTGAGTCCTGGAGATGGGAAGTACAGTTTTTCCCACTTGAAAAAAGGGGGTTTTAAAGGGGTTGCATTTTAAAAAAAAGGCACACTTGAAAAAAAAAAGCCCCCTTTTTGGAAAACAGGTTTTGGATGTTTTTTGGGGTTAGGATTTTTTTTTTCTACCGGGCCTTTAATTAAAATGGAAAATATAAAAAAATATTTTTTTGGCAAATAAAGTCCCCCTTAAAACTCAAATTAGAAGGAAAAAGTTAAATTTTTAAAAAATTTTTTTTCTTTTTAACCCCGGGGGTTAAAATCCCAAAAATTTTTCCCCGTTTAATTTATTTCCAGGGGCCCTTTTTATTTTTCCCGGGTAAAAATCCCCTTCAAAAATTTTCTATATTTTCCCATTTCTTTAAATAAAAAGGAAAGCGGTGGGCCCATAAAATTGAAAAAAGGCCCAAAAAGGCCCATTTTAATTAAAAAAAGGGGCCAAAGTTTTTTCCTCCATTTCATTTGTTTTTCCCGGATTTTTAAAAATATGGTTCCCCACAAATCGGGACCCCTTTCCTTCTCACAAAGGAGGTGCGGGGTTTTTCCCCTGTTTGGATTTAAACCAAAACTGGGGGAAAAGGGGGGAAAAAGGGAAAAGGGGGGAAAAAAGGGAGGGGAAAAAGGGGGGAAAAAAAAAAGGAAAAAAAGGGGGGGGAAAAAAACCTAAAAACCCCCGAAGAAAAAAACCCCCGCAATAAAAAAAAGGGGTAAACCCAAAATTAAAACTGTTTAGACAAAAAATTTTAAACAAAATCCTTTTTTTGTTTTTTAAAATTTTTGTTTTACGCCCAACCCTTTGAATACTTTTAGAAAGAAAATTTTAAACATTTAAAATCATTTAAAAATTAACATTTTTACTTATTTTTAAATTTTAAAGATTTTTTTTATGGACCTGGAAAAAATAGGAGGGGGTAAAAAGGAGAAAATTGGGTTTGGGAAAGATTTTAGGATTAAAGGGAAAGCCCCTCGGGCCCAAAAATTTTTTTCCCCTTTAGGGAGTGAAAATAGTAGGGCCTTTAAGCCCCCCGATTTTGCAAAACTTATGCCCTAATTTGCACCCAAACGGGGGAAAGGAGGGGGAAAGGGGAGGAAAAAAGGGGAGGGGGGGAGGGGAAAAAGAAGAAAGGGGAAAGGGGAAAAAAAAATTTGGGTTTTTTTTTTTTTTTTTTTTAAAAGCAATTTTGAAAACTTATTTTTATTTTTTTAAATTTTTTTAACGGTTTATTTTTTTAATTTTTCCTGGCCCATTTTTAAAATAAAATGGAAAAAAAAAAATTAATTAAAAGAAATTTTGAGAGGGGATTTTGATTGGTTTTTCCAAAAATTAAAGGTTTTTCTTTAAATTAAGTTTAAAATTTTTTGGAAAAATAAGAAAAAAAAATTTATTTAGTCTTTTTTTTTAATTTTTTAGCCCCAATAGAAAGGAAATTTTCAGGAGGATGAGCCCCCCAAAGGGGTTTAATCCCCCAGGATCGACCCCCCAGTCGACAAACCCCCGGTCCCCTTTCCCAAAGGTGAAAAGGAAAACAGGTGAAAGGGAAACCGTTAAATTTTTCACCCCCCGGGAATAAGGGGGCCCCCCGGTGTAAAAGCGGGAGCTTTCCAAGGCCAGGGGCCAGAAATGTTTGTTTTTTAAAAAGTTAAAAAATAAACAAATCATGCCAGGTCAGTACCGTAAACTGGTGAATCAACTTCTTTCACAAATTCGCTGATATTAAATCCATTTCTACATTTAAATGAGTAGTCTCCCAAACAAAAAATCTTCTATTTTTAGAAAAAAAATTAAAAGTAAAAAAAAAAGAACTTAAGGGGGCCTGGGACATTTTTTAATGAACAGAGGAAATGTTATTTTAGTCCAGGAATGTCTGTCTTTTTTAAATTCTGGCCCCCTTTTTGGGAAAATTGGCATCTTTTGAAATTTGTGTAAATTAAAATTGCAATTTCTGCCCCTCAAAATTGGATAGTTGGGAATTGGTAAATGGGGGGTTTTTCTCATACCCCTTTTCCCATAAAAAAGGGATTTTCAAAAAAAATTTATGATTTTTGTAAACCCTAGTACACTGGAATTGGCCGAAATGGGGCTCAAAGTGGGAAAAATCGTAAAAAATTTGGATGGGAAACTTAAGAGACAAAATTTCCCTGTTTTCCTCAAATTTTTATTTTTTTGGTGCCTTTTAAGTCGGGAAAAATTCCCTTATCTTTTCATAAAAAAAAATTTTTTTTTTTCCCGAAAAATTTTCAACCTGAGAACAAGTTTAGGAGGGGGTTCTGGGCCCTAAAAGGAGTTAATCCACTAGGACCACCCCGGAGTTATTGGCCCCCTGTCTCACAAAATAACTGTGCATTCCTCTGTCCCCTGTTTCCTCCAAGATTTCACTAAAAGGGGGACATAGTTCTGTCACTAGACTTATTTGAAGATGGCTTATTTGGCTTGGCCCCAATGGGTGTATTTTCAGCAAATGCCTGCCCCCAAATTCCCCCTGTACAAATCCCCTTAATCTCTAAAGGGGGCACCTCATCCCCCCCTCTTCCTCCTCCTAAAAAACAAGTTCCCAGCTGGTCTGATTCTTTTCCAAATGAAGCTTTTTTGGCTCTTGGTGGCTAGTTTTTCCCCTTAGTGTCCCCCAACTTTTCCCCACATCCTTGCCCCCAACCTTGGGAAAACCCCAGTCCCCAAATCAGCCCCACAGGGGTGGGGGGGTCGGGGTCACCCCTAAACCCTTAAAATTGTGGCCAGATTGTCCCTCGGGACACAATCGGGCCCCTAATTGTCCCCAAAGCAAAATTTCCCAAAGTCCGGGAAGCCCACCCCCTCCCCCCCCTTACCTAAAAGGGCATGCAATGGGGGATAGTGAAGTGTTCCCCAGAACTCTTTGGGGAATAGTGTTTCTGGGGTCACTTAAAAGCACTTTGAAACACTGCTTTTGTGTGGGGAATTTTTGAAGTTGGAAATTTGCTGGTTCAGGGGCTTGGGGGGGAAAGGGGTGTTAAGAAAAGAACCACTGTTTTGAAACTAAATTTCCCCTAAACAATAGATCTCCCAGTAACAGGAGGCATTGAGTGAAATTTATTTTCCAGGGTTTTTTTTCACACTGGGGCCAAACTCTTTATGGACCACTTTTTGCCCTAATTTTGCCTTTGACCCATGTTTTATGATTAGCTTTCCACAACACACACAATCTTTTCTTATGACATTGATTTTCTTAAACACTGGGGGGATTTTCAAAGTGATACACCAGTAAAGGCTTCATTTTAAAAATCCCCACTAAGTCAGCCGTTTTTCCCTTAGGTTTTGTAAAGGCAGTCCCTTTTCCTCCTGTGTTATGTGGGTCCTCTTTGGCATTTCTTCCAACACAGGTCTGTTTCATAAAAAATTAAAACATTTTTTGGGGTTTGAATTTTCAATCCCCCTGTGTCCCCAATTTGTCAGAACTGGCAGCCTCACCATGCCACAACATTGGGTATGCCACTACCTTCTTAAATATTTAGAAACCTCTGCGGGCCTTAAGTCACAAGACAGCCTCATTCTAGGCAGCTTTTTTTGAAAAGTTCCCAATTGCCTTGCCTTTTCACAGATGATCGACCCCTGAAACACTATCACCTCTCTTTTCTTTTGTCGATCCAAACCAGTAACAACTTCTAAACCTCGACTTTTTTTGGTCTTTTTTGGGTTTAAAGCCCATAAACACCTTTCGAAACATAAAGTTTCCCCTTGTTTTTCTTTTCTCTTCATCAAGATGGGGGCGATTGTTATTTTTCCCAAATATCCTGGAAAAACCCCCCGTATTTTTCCCCTCGTTTTTTTGTACTATTTCTTTCTTCTTCTAGGGGTTTTTCTACTTTCTTTCCAAAAGGGGTGCCCGGGAAAAGGTTTTTTTGGACCCCATCGGAATTTCCCCCATAAAAAACCGACCAAATACAATAAATTTAAATTGGGGGAAATGTTTAAATTTGGCAAAAGGGTTTAGTTTTTACTCATGCAAAAACCAAAGCCGGGAATTTCCCGGCCTGCAGGGGGGATGCGGGCGGGTGGGGGTTCTGGTACATGGTATAAACCCCGGGGCACACCCCGAAAATTTACAAAATTGGCAAAAAAAAGCGGTCTAAATTCGGCGTAGATACCCCAGGGCATAAAAAACCCGGGTTTTCCACTGTACATTTTTTTGTTTTTCCCTTAATTGGTTTTGTAAATTATTGTCTTGTATCGCTTGTCATTTGGGGTTTAGTAATCGGGCCCAAAATCTGAACAGTTTTAAAGGTTGGTGTTTTTTAACAATTAGTTTTATTACTATTTTTAGTCTCTTTGCTGTGATCTGCTTTTGCGTCAGACAATTCCCGGGGGTTAAAAGGGGTTTTTTGGGTTTTATGAAAAAAATTTTTTGATATTTTTTGCTTAATTTTGGGCCTTTCATTAAAAGCTCTCCCTCCCAATCATTTCCCTAGTGCTACTATTAAATTATTTACTGATTTTTTTGCCCATCCGGGTGAAATGGGTCTTTCTTGAGTCTTGGGGCAATTTCATGATTGGTTATTATGGTCTTAGTGTAGTCTGTAATTATACCTGTTTATAATTGGAGATATCATTTTGGTTTTCAAAATGGGGGCCCAAAGAAATTGAGGCCTTGTCTCAGAGTTTTTTGGTTAAATTTTAAAAAAGGTAGTAGCAGGTAATTTCATAGTTTTTTGTGTCAGTTTCGGGAAAAGGTGGTTGCTTGGAATTTATGTTAAGTCTCACCAAGAATCAGGTGGTGTTTTTTTAAACGCTGGGCCCCAGTTATCATTTTCTTTTTTCCCCCAAAAGTGTAAGTTTTTTGTGTGTGGTATCTTAGACTGCTCCAACTGTTATGGGTTTTTTGATGAATTTTTTTTATATTTTACCATTGTTGTCCCTTGTCCGTAAATTTTCATACCAGTTCATCAGGGCAGTAGATGGCAGTGCCTCCTCCTAGTTAGTCAGTCCTGGGGGATGTGTGGCTGTGCCAGGGGCAGTAAAAAATGTCTGTCAAATCTTGTTTTTGGGCCCAGGTTTCAGTAAGATTAATGAAAGTCATAGTAGCTTTAAATTTTTCCAAGTGCGGAGGTCATCAAAAGTTTATCGGGGATCTAACATTATAGTTAAAAACTGTAATGTTTAAAGAGAATAATTTAAATTTTTCCCAAAATGGGTGTGTAGTAATGCTTAAAAATTTTTAGGATTATTTTTGCAGTTTAACCCCTTTTTTCTGTCAAGACCTCTGGTCAAAAATTTCTCTCAGTATTAGAAATGTAGAATCTTTTCCTGAATGGTTATTAAACACCATAAATATGAAATTTAATGGATAACTTACAGAATTAGCTCTGAAGTTAACTTTCTCGATATTTATCATCAGCAATTTCGCCAACTTAGAGCCCCATTTTCTGAGTTCCATTGTTCCCAAAACTGCCAAACTCTTTCCCTTTTTTTTGAACTCTATTTGTTCTATCAAATTTGGGACAAAAAACTGCCTATTTACTGATTTCAGCTACCCAATAAAATGATCAGAAATTGGGAATTGGAAATTTCTTTCACCCAAATTTAGGTAAGGCCAGTTTTAAAAAAAAAATTCCCCCAAATTTAAAAACCCCCAAAATTCCCCAACTAAAAAAAATTTTTTTCTGTTCATCAGTCATGTTTCCCGGCCCCCCCTTATATTACCCCTTTTTCCCTTTTGAATTTTTTTTCACACTAAAAAAAGATTTACTTTATGCCCGACTATTTCATTATTATAAAAATGGTATAAATAATATCAGTGCATTTGTTAGAGCAATTTGACACACCAGTTGATGTGTATTGGGAAGGGGTGGCGTTTTTTACTCTTGAACATTGTAAAAATCGAACATTTCCGTTATTGAGATCAATTTTAAGGTTCTTTTAATCCTAAACTTAAAAACATCTCTATATCCCTTTAAAATATCTACCAAAAACCCATCAAATGAGATAAAAAAAAGAGAATACACTCATAAATACCATATGAAAAAACACATAAATCGGGGTTTTTAAAAAAAAAACAGGGTTTGGGGTTTTTTTTTTATACTGCATTTCAGGTTTTTTTTTTTTCTGTCCCTTTTACCATGACCCATTCTCTCATATGAGGCCAACCAGCTTTCTCGCAAGATTTTAAACTGCTGGGTTTTTGGGATAATTTTTATAGGAAATACTTTTTGCAATCCACAATGTTACCCGGACTGATGGTGAAAAGGGGTTTAAAAAAGAGGGTTTATATCAGGATGATATATGTATTCATAAAAAGTAGAGGGGGATGTAAATAAAAGTATTTAAAAATTTCATAAAAAATAAACTTTGTATTATCAAAAAATAAAAAAAAAAAATTTCTTTTAAACCCTAACAATTATGAAAATTTTAAATATGAATTATTTTTAAAACTAAAATGGAAAGGAGCTACTGAATATAATAAAATAAATCAAAAAAAATAACATTTCCCTTTTGTTTAGCACCTTAATTATTTATTTTGTTTTCTAAAAAAAAAAGAAATCAGTTACTGTTAATCCCACAAAATATGAATATGGGCCCCCCCTACTTGAACATTGGGGTTCCCCCGAACATTGGGGCATCGAAAAGACATTCGGACAGATATCCCAACAGATATTTGGACAGACATCACAACAACATTTGGACATTGGGCTGACTATAAGGAAATTTCATTTTCTGATACTGTACAGTATTGTCTTTAAATTTTTAATGAACAATGGCCGGGAACAATTTTTAAAAATAATAATATTAAAGACAATAGTAATTGTAAAAGAAAAATGGCAAAATAACGACTTACAAACAATTCAAGAAAGAACAGCCTTCTGGGGCAGTAATTTCATAGTAATTCGGCACTAATTTTTTAATGGCGTAA
This sequence comes from Cherax quadricarinatus, assembly GCF_038502225.1. Taxonomy (NCBI): domain Eukaryota; kingdom Metazoa; phylum Arthropoda; class Malacostraca; order Decapoda; family Parastacidae; genus Cherax; species Cherax quadricarinatus. Next base: position 67,467 of record NW_027195835.1, read on the forward strand.
TTTCAAATTTCCGGGGTCCACCCCAAAACCCGCCCCCACTGTTTTGGGATACCTGGAGGAAAAACTACTTACTCCAAAAATCATTTTTAATTTCTTTTTCCCTTTTTTTGTTTTAATGCTTCTTTTTGTCCAAACCATGGATCCAACAATAAAAAAAATGCTTCTCATTTGTAAAGCACATACCTGTACATTGTTCAAAAAGATAAAATTTTTGAAACCCCTGTTGGTTTCATGAGCTCAACCCACTCAGATAAACTTTTACCAGTAATTTGGGCCTTTTATTTAAGAATAGTCTTTGTGGTAAAAATTGCACTATATAAAAAAAATGCAGCATACGGATAATGGAAAAAAAAAAAAATGACCCTGGGGTATAACAGTGACAAAGGGGCCCAATAGGGATGGCATGTAAATAAAAAAATAAAAAAATTAAAAAAAGTAATCAAAAGAAAAATAACAACATTTTGGCATCACTGGTATAAAAAAATTTTTTGTACTTTTGTTTTCAAGGAAATTTTAGTCATTTATCACATAAAGGTATGCCACCCCATAACATTTTGCTCACAAAGTCATCAGTTTTTTTAGATTTTTTTATATATTTCTTTATTATTTTTTCTAAAAATTTTAATACAGTGGGGCCCTTGGCTTCGAGTTTTCTGACTTATGAACCATCCTTTTGGTTGATTTTGCCCAGGGTTCCCAAACCCCAAAAACCAAATTAAAGTTGGAAAAATTTTTTCCGCTCCACTTTGGTGCAGAAATCCCCACCATCTGCCCCGATCCTGCATCTCACCCTTCAGTGCATGTGGGTTCCTCCCCCCAGAATGTCTCTTTTGTTGTCTTGCGTTTTTTCTTTTTGTGCAGTTTTTTCCCAAAAATTTTTTTTTCTAACCATTGTTCCTAAAAAAGTTAAATCCAAAAACAGTGCTGGGGGAAGAAGAAAAAAAGAGGATGATGTCCATTGATTTAAAGCACAAAATCTTAAAAAAAACAAGTGATAAAATTCATGTAGTTGACTTGGTAGGGGGGTATTTGCATCTCCCCAACCCGCATCTTCCGTTGCCCAAGTCGTCTGATCTCCCAAGGGAAATACACTTTTAAACCAGTTTTTTCTTTACATTCTCTTTTATTTTTATATTATGCTTTTTTACAATTTTCTTTTTACAAATCAGTGGACCCTGACATTTGATGCCCAATCCTTCCTGAGAGCTTCCCAATGTCGAAATATAAAAAAACAATTTAATTTTTTTCCCCCTAAGAAAAAAATAAATCAAATTAATCCATGCAAAACACCCAAAAAATATGAAAAAAAAATTTTTTTTTATAAATATTAAAATTTAATCTGAATTAAAATTACAATAACAACAATAACAATTTTTAAAAATAATAAAAATAATTGGCACTTACCTTTTGAAGATCTGGGTGATTGATGGGGTGGGAGGAGGAGGGGTTCGGGGAATTTTATTTAGAGAGGAAACCCCTTTCCCTTGGACTTGGGGGGCAAATCTCAAAGGGCCCTTTTTTTTTGCCACTAGGGCCAGCTTGAAGTCATGGACTTCTGTCTCCCTTCCTTTAAGATTTGTCTAAAATGGGATAAATTTTCATTGAATAGTCACCCCGCAAGACTTCAATAGCTTTTTAGGGTGATTTTCATCCATTAAGGTTCAGTTAACCCTTTGCCCCACATTTCCAATTTTTGGGGTAGGCCTTTGGGGTCCACAACTGGCATAGGCTTTTCAGGTTAGCCCCAAACCCTTTAAAAAACTTCTCTTTTTATAAATTTTCACCCCTTTTTTCCCCCAAAGGGTTGGCACTAAAACTTTTTTTGGGGCCCCTGGGGACTTATTTTTCAGAAACAACACCAAAAAAAGTAATAATTTTGGATTAAAATTTAATGTCGAAATGTATCCATAGATGCGCCAAAACCCAGCTGGCTTGTAAACCTTTTTTTTACCCCGGGGGAGTTCAGGCCCCCCGGTGGGCCCGTCTTGGGATGAATAAGTTCCCAATGTGGGGTTTTTTTCCCCAATGTCAAAGGGGGTAAATTTTGCTTAAAAAAGCATGAAAGCGGTTTTTCGAATTAAAAGCCATAAAAGTCGGGGGCCACTGTTGGGGGGGACCGGGTAACGATGCCATTGGATAGCGATAAAATCGGATATTGATGCGTCTTTTTAAATATTCGGGCCCAAAGATAAAAATTTAAAATTTTTAACCCCCAAAAGGGGTCCCATGGCTTGGGGTTCCGTGGGTGCCTAGCAACCCATTACACCTAGTGTGCCATTTTTCAAAACCAGGGTGGGCCGGGTTCCCCCCTTTTTAATTTCATTTTGTATTTTTCCTTTTTTTTTGGTTTTTATAACACCAAAGGACCCAAAAAGCACAAAAGCCCAAACCCCGTAATTTAAAAATTTGGAACTTTCCAGTCTTTTTCATACCATGGTCAACTGCTGCCCCACCTCTGTCAGCTGCTGCTGTCCATAGTCCTTCTCTTTGCCCCTTGTCAGCTGTTCTCCCTAAAAAACTGCCCCCGCTCCTTTCTTTGGGTCACTGCCCTTTTGGCAAAAAACCTTTTCCGGGTGCTGCTGCACCATTTGCCTGTGTCCTTTCTTACCGATTTTGCCTTCTTTCTGCTCCCCGCTCATTTTACCCCATCAGCTGCTGCTGTTTCCCCTCGGGTGTACTCTCAAGATGTTTGGGGAGACTTTTTGCTGGTGTGGTTTCCCTTTCAGGGTCGACAGGCCCTCCCCAGGACTTTTTCAGGGGCCGGAAAATTTTAAAAAAAAAAAAAAAACTTACAAAAAAATGAAATCTTTTTCCCAAACATAATAAAAACCCCAAAAATATGAAATTTAAAGGAAAACTTAGGGGAATTATGCCCCGGAGTTAAAGCGGTCTGGATTTTATGCATTTGTTTTTGCCCCGGGCCCCTTTTTTTGGAATTTCCCAGTTACTTGTCGAAAAAAATCATAACTATTTCCCCTTTTAGAACTCCTTTTTTCTATCAAGTGAGTACAAAACCCACCCATTTACTAAATTTCCCTTTTTTCAATACAGTGGTCAAATTTATTTTTGCCAATTTCCTAAAATTTTTGGGAAAAGATCCCAAATTTTCCCGTGGGGCCCAGAATAAAAAGAAAGACTTTCCCTGGCATTAAAATAACATTTCCTCTTTTCATTAGTCCGCCCCCCATGCCCCTCTTGCATTTTTTTGCTTTCCATTTTGAATTTTTATTGTAAAAAAAAAATAGAAGATTTACTATTATCAGATTTGCTTTGGGTTGTAGAAATGGTATAAAAAATTATCAAGCGCCTTGTAAAAAAAGGAAAAATTGGGCTCACCGGTTGATTTTGTATTGGACGTGGCAGGGTTTTTTACTTTTGAACTTTGGTAAAAATGAACATTTCTGCTACTTTGAGCTAAATTTCCCAAAGTACTTTTCATTGAAAAACCCAAATCAAAATCATCTCAATTTCTGTAATATTCTTGTATTCTATAAAATGAGCCCAAAAAAACTAGAATACAACAATAAATACCATCACAAAAAAGTGAAAAGTCTTTTGTTTTTTTCCCAAAAAAAAAGCGGTTTTTTTTTTCTCATTATACTGTGCGGTTTTTTTTATACTGCCCCCTTTGAACCATAGACCCATTCTTTCATATGAGGTTGGGGCTTTCTCCACTAGTTTTGGGCCCTAGAATTTAGGTGTGATCTCAAAAACCCCTTTTGGCCGTCTAAATCGGCAGAAACCCTCAAAGGGTTAAGGGGTTATTAGTAGAATATTAAAAGGTTAAAAGTAAAATCAGTGGACCCCGGTTGCGATATTTTTCAAAGTTTTCGGGTGCCAGTCCCCGAGAATTTGTTATAAGGAATATTGAAATAAAATTAGTCCATTCGGGCCCCAAACATCCGTACAAACACACTTACATAAATACACTTACAAAATTTGGGTTTCGCTTCGGGGGTGTCGTTATGGGGGAAAAGTCCACTGTATAGTGAATCAACCATTAAAATCACGCTTAAAACCTTATGATCTGCAGAAAAATCAAAAAAAAGCGGGTTTCCCACATGGATAAATTACCTTTTTGGGAAAATTTTAAAGGGCCCCCTTGTGCAGATACCCAAGAACTATCTAAAAAGCAGTATTAAATCGGGAAAAGGTTTTTGGGTTCCCAAATAAGATCAATCGGGACTAAAATCAAAATGGTAAAAAAGGGGGATAACATCAAACGGCCCCAAAAAACCAAAAAAAAGGCACAATCAGTGACTGGGCGATCCCGGGAAAAACCCCGCAAAGAAACCCCGAGGGCGTTTCGGTCCGACGGACCTTTTACAAAGAAAATTTCAAAAAAAAGGAAGCATTCTATAACAGAGGGGAAAAAAAAAAGCCCGGGCTGGATGGTATGGCCCTTTTGCTGGCCATGTAGCCCAAGAAACTGAAAGGGCCCCAAGGTGCTGCACTGGTAGATAGTAATGGTGAAGCTGGAGGTGCTGTCCTGGGAAACCCAGTAATGGTAGGGATGGGGTTGCTGTCTGGGAAACCCAGTAATGGTGGGCGGGAAAATTCTGCCCTGGGAGACAGTAATGGTGAGGAGGGAAAATTGCTGTCCAGGTAGCCCAGTAAATGCCGCATGAGGAATGCATTTAAATGACCTCGGGGAAAGGAGCTGAAATTGGGGAAAAAAGCGTATAAAGGACAAATAAAACCAATATTACAAACTAATAATCCCAAGGAATGCAAAAAAGGGGGACTCCACTAGCAATAGTGAGGATATATTATCAGAAAAAACTGGTGGGGAGCTCCTTTTGTTGGTACTAGTGAGGATAGGAATGAGAAGGTAAACATACCAACAGAATCAGTCACAGGGAAACCCCAAGGGAAATGGAAAAAGGGCCCGTCATACTATGCATTTGGGATCGAGGGATGGAAAATCCCGGAAAAAAAGATGGAGGGGTGCAACTATAAACGCCCCAAAAAGATACCATGCCCAAAGGCAACAGGTAAATGCAAACTCACTTCCCCCTTTAAACTTTTTCACCCCCGAAAACCCCCTTTCCCCCTTCAGTCACGGGGAAAAAATGTGCTATAACCGTGCCAGGACACCATCTAAAGGGGGCAAAAAATACAAAAAATCCCGGCCCCGGGAAAACCTGGATAGCCACAGCCACTCAAAAGGGAAAATTTTTTGTGCCGGAAGGAAAAAAAATGGCGGGAAAAGGCAAATCATCGCCAAATCCAGTCATTTTTTGGGTGGAACCACGTCGATGGGCCCCCCCCCAAAAACGAAAACGGTACTAATTTCCCCGGAAAAAAATCCCCCAGTACCACCAATACCACCCCGACCGATGACTTCTTCTTTTCCCAAAAACAGTGGAACCTCTACTTAGGCATGTCCCTGTAGGAATTTTTTAAATCCCAGCAGTTGATGGGGCGATTTTTTTCTTCCTTTTGTGAGCAGAATTTCCGGGGGGCAGACCTCAAAAGGGAGGTTCCTTATTTTTTTGATCCCGGAATTTATCTCATTTGTTTGTTGGGCCCATCTTATTGAAACTTGGGCAAGTAAAGGAAAAATGCTTTTTAACCCTTTTTGGGGTCCCTCCGTGAATTCCCACTGCGTTCCCGGGTCCAAACCGTAGTCTTCGTCATGGTCAACTCCTCTGAAAAAACTGTGAGTGGTATACTTGGGGGTGAAGGAGAGAATACATCTATGTGGTATGTTCCCACCCTAAAACCAAAAATGCAGCACACTGTATAATAGGGGAAAAAACTTAAACCAAAATTTTCGATTAAAACAACCCCAAATTTGCAAATGTTTTTCGTATTTTTTATAGTTTATTTCAATTTCTTAGTCTCATTTTTATAGAATGGAAGACATATTACAGAAATAGGAGATTTTTATTGGTTTTAACTTTGAAAAGGCCGAAACCGGCTCAAAGTAAACGGGAAAAGTTAAATTTTTCGATGTTCAAAGTAAACAAAAAGACCTCACTCTAATACACGCCAGCTGGTGGATCTAATACACATTCACAAATGTGGGGATGATATTTATACAATTAATCAATATTGCATAACAAAAAAAAACTTCCCAAATTTTTGTGAATAAAAATTCATTATTAAATAAAAAAAACAAAATGGGATTTATTTGTAAAAACCTCAAAAAGTAACTAATTAAAAACCCAGAAATGTTAGTTTTAGTGCTAGGAATCCTACATTTTTATTCTGGATGCTATTTTTAAATTGGAATTTTTGAAATTTTTGTTAAATTGGCCCAGAGTCCCAATTTTCCCATCACTTTATTTTTTTAGTTGAAACAGTTGATTTGCGATTTCTTTGCTCAATCGATAGAATAAAAAATACTAGTACAATAGCTAAAATTTGGGCGACTGGAATGATGTAATTACCTTTAAAAAGGAAGTCAAAGTCGGGAAAATCGCCGGTTAATTAAAAATCCTTTTACACATAAAAATTGCGGGGCATAATTTTTTCAATTTTTATTTAAATTTTCCCACTTTTTGTTTTATTACCTTCACAAAAAAATTCTCTACCATTTTTATAAAAAAATAAATTTTTTTTTTAAAATTTTTGGGCACTGGGGCACCACTTAATTTGGGCCCCTTTGGGCCTAAAGGGTTCGTACCCCCCCAAAAGAAAAAAAATCTAAGCATAAATAATGGGGTTCACTTTTTTACAAAATTGACCTTGGGGAATTTGAAATTTTTTTTTGGTTGTATTCTCGTTTTTGGTCTCATTTTAAAAGAATGGGTTTTTCAAGGGAAAAAGACGATTTTAATTGCTTTCACAATGAAAAATACCTTGAAATGAGGCTCAACCTGGGAAAAAAGGTCCATTGTTTTTTTCCAGAAAAAAATATATCCTTTCCCAATATGCAGTTTACCTGGGGTTCCCTGGGAGAGCCAAAAGGGGGAGTCTGGCCAGGCCCCCCGGTGAATCAGAGCCTGATCCAGGTTTGCTCTGGCTGCACCCAAACCCATTTTGGCCCCACAGCCCGGTTGACTTTAGTGTTTGCCCAGTGCCCCCTTTGAAGACTGCCGGGGTTTTGGTAATCCCAATTGTGCTGGGGGGCAGTTAACAGTCTCCCCCTGACATTTTTTTAAAGGGTTTTCGCTAGTGCCCCCTGCTTTTCATTGGGGATGGTGATCTGCCAACTTTTGTTTTCTAAGGTGTTTTTTCGTGTGCAAGTTGGGACTAGTCCCCAGGATTTTCTGTAAAACATGTATCTCTCCTCCTGCTTCCGGGGAATACAGGTTTGGAATGGCCCCAATAATTGGGTGTTTATCCCCGTTATGGCCCGTGAAGTTCTCTTACATTTTTGGTGGAAATTTTCATCCCTTGAAAATTTTTAAAGGTAAGAATATTCAGCCAGATAAAAAGTGACCAAGATTCACAGGGCGGCCCCCCAGTTTAAGGGTTTCCCTTATCCATCCTTCATTTTTTCGCAATCTTGATACAATTTTATGGCCCTTTGAAGGTGAGATCCCCATATACCCCCGGTCTTGCGTTGGTTTTACTCTTTTTTGTGGCCAGAATTTGTTTTGTACTCGATGAAGTTTTAAATTTTCCCCATTTTACCATATCTGAGAATTAAAATTTCTCATCGTTGAATTTCATTTTTTCGCAGCCCACGAAAGTTTTGGGTTGATGTCTCCCTGGGCAGTTCTAATGGAAGAACTGTATGAATTCGGTGTCATCCGGAAGCAGTGTTTGGGGCGACATCCTTGTCTTTCAGATAAAGGATGAAAAAAGAGGGGACGATCGCCGGGAACAGGCCCCCGTAGCTGCCTGGACTTTACTCTGTTGACCTTACTGTGTTCTGTTAGTGAAAATTATAGACCCAAACCCCCGTTTTTTCCTGTTTTTCCCTTTTGACGCATTTTGGTATTGCCATGGTCACACTTGTCAAAGGTTTTTTGCAAAGTCTTATATATTAATCTGATTTTTTTTGTCTTCTAGTGCATTTGGACCGAGAGTGGTAATGTTGAGACAGACAGGGCGCCCTGTTCAAACCCATGTTGCCCGGGGTTGTGTAACTGATGGGTTTCTAGATGGGATCTTGCTTTTAGGACCCTTTCAAAGATTTTATGATATGGGATGTTAGTGCTTTGGTCTGTGTTTTTTGTGTTGCTTTACTGCCCTTTTGGGGGTGGGGCTATGTTGTTTTTTAGAACTGGGGGGCCCCCCTGCCCATCTCCTCTCCAAGGAGGGAAAAGTGAGGGGGTTTTTGCAGTTCTTGATGAACACAGATTTCCCATGGTCGGGCCCCTGGGGCAGTGCATGGGAAATTCATTTCGCCTGAAGTCATTTGGGTCAGGATAACATCGGATAGGCTTTGTTAATCAAATTTTGGCCTTCATAAAAATTCATTTTGATCTTGATTTTCCCAGTCGAGGCCAAAAAACTGAGTCATTTGGGACAGTATCCTCATTTTTGTTTCATTTTGAGGAATCGTTTAATGGGGCCCCAATACTGGCGTTTTTCCCGTTTTTGGGCATAGGAGAAAATACTTTGGGGTTTTTTTGTTTATTTAGGTTTTAGTTTTCCCGTTTCCCTACCCCAAAATTTTTTTAAACAAGTTCGAGTTTATTTCTCACCAGTGTCCCCCAATTTCAGATATTTGCCCTCTTTTAGCCTTGTTTTTTTTTCCGTTGCCTGAAAAGGGCCCTGTCTCTTTCTGTTTACATCTACTCCTCCTTTTTCTTAGAGGAATAACCGTGCATCTGATGCCACATTTAAACTTTCTAGGCATGTTGGGGTCTGTGTTGCAATATTTCCCACTTTTATCGAGATTTGGGTTTTTACTTGGTCCCATTTTATTTTTTTATTAAGTTGAAGGTGAATGCTCCCTGACAAATCTCCTTAGTCGCGGGGCCCCCCATACATGACGAACCTCAATTGTTGGATTATATATTGTTTTGATATGGGTGATATTTCTTTCAGATCACAGTTAGTAAAAGATGAGGTCTAGTTATTCTCCAGTCTAGAGGCTCTATTATTTGCTGGTTTAAATTGAATTTTGAGAGATTTAAAAAGCTCTTTAGTGTGGCTCAGAGCTCCTCCAAAAAAATTTGCAAAATAATTTTTCTATATTCCTATTTTAAAATCCTTGTTAAAAACCCCCGGGGCAAGATGTTGGGTAGGGGTGGGAAAGGTTTTCCAGACAGTGGTCAATTTTTAAACTTTCCTGGGAAATTTTGGGGTGTTTCATCCGGGGGCGGACTATCACAATGACTAGGTTTTGGTTTTGCCTTTCCTAAAAATTCCATAATCATTTGGGCATTTGGGTTCGGGAAACAAGTGACTCTTGGGACAGGCCAATTTTTCCTTTCCTCTGTCACATCTGAAAGGTTTAACCCGGGGTCCATATTGTTTCCGGATCCTTTTGGTTCAGTGAAAGCCCGGGAAAACCTTTTCCCCCTGCAAGCAGTCCACGGATGAAAGGATTTTGTTGTTTTTTGCTGGCAGACCGAAAAATTTTTTTAAAGAAGAATGTTATCGGACTGGTGGATTTTTATGGGGATTTTTTCCAATTATATCTGTATCGTTGGTTTGGGTGGAGGGCCCTCCTGGGTTTTTCCCCCCAGGAATGTGGTTTTGGGGTTCGATTTCTGCCATTTTGCCAGTTTTTTTCCTTCCTGGCACTAAAACCTCTCCCTCTTGGTGGCTTGGTACCCAGGTTTTTCCCGGGGTTTTTTATCTTTTGTCCCCTTTAGATGGTATGCCCCGGAATTTTGTTATAACAGTCTTTCCGCTGAAGATAAAAGTTCAGGTGGGAAGGGGAAGGGTTTGCATTTCCGTTGTCATATGGGCATGGATTTCTAAATGGTCATAGTTACGTCCCCTCTTTTTTCAATTTCCCATGCCAGCAAACCGAGTGCATAGTATGTAAAGGGTTTCCGTTTTTGGTTTCGGGCTGTATTTTCCCCGTTGGGATGTTTTCCCTTCTTCCTATCAAATTGAGCTCAACCTAGGACAAATGGTCCATTGCTTGGCTGTTTCAGAGTAAACAAATGATGTCACTGTCCATTCCAATATGCAGTTGTGAATGGGTTTACATATTTATACAATCATTGCCATAAGGAATAACAGTAAATCTTATATTTTTTGTGTGAATAAAAATTCTAAATTATTTATATAATAATAACAATAATAATAATAATAATATGTGTAATAACATTTCGTATAATAATAATAGTATTGTTTGTTATGTCATATTAGATGAACTGTGATATATAAATAAGGTGTATAGATGATATTAGTGAAATTATTCATGAAGTATTTTGCCCGGTCTCCAGACAAACAATCGTCCACCGCCCACACCGCCCATACCACCACATGAATAACATATTTTATTCATTTTAGAGTATATATCAGGTTTGTATGTTATTTATATTGTTTATGTCATATTAGATGAAGTGAGATAGATAAATAAGCCGTTGAGTTGATATTAGCAAAATTATTGAAGTACAGAATTCCACTGGAACGGATTAATTGCATTTCAATTAATTTAAATGAGGAAAATTGACTCGGCAAATGAGCAAATCCAGTTGCGAGCAAGGTCATGGAACGGATTAAACTCACAAGTAGAGGTTCCACTGTATACAGGGTCTAAAGCCAGCAACGAACAACAAAATACCTTTCATCCGTGGACTGCTTGCAGAGGCAAATGCAATGTTCACGGCTTTCACAGAGACCCACATAAAGGATCACTTGGACAACAAAATATGGATCCCAGGTTACAATCTCTCATTATTACTGTTCTTGCTGTTGAACAGTGGTTTAGTGCCGATGGAGGTAGCGTAGGTAGCAGTGATACGGCCGTGGACTAGTTTGGCTTTAATTGGTAAGGCAGTGGTGTGGGTCAATGATATACATCTTTGGAGGCTTCTTTACTTTAATTGCAGAGTCGTGGTGGGTACACAAGCTTGTGTGTTGTGCCCATGGCTCGGGAGGACCATCCCATGAGAGGAGAACTAGTAGGCCTTCTGTCTGCCTGCTAGGCCGCTGTGTGAGTGAGAGTGTGTGGGACCAGCTTCCCACAGACCTGGACAGGCCCAGAGGGCAGCACTTTAGTGGCGCAAAATATGAACTGAACTGGCAGACAGCATCGGCTGTCTGTGCAGACAGTACAGGCTGTCTACATACGCTCGGCCACCTACCGCGTGTCGTCCCGACGCGACAATACTGGTGGTAAAAAAAGCTCGGTCTCTCTCTCATAGGAACAGGGCACAGAACACAAAATAGAAACATATGTATACATATGGACATGGAAAAAAGCTTCCTACAGGGAGGGAAGAAAAAAACATGTGGTGTGTGCTAAACATCGTGGTCATAGGCAGTGAGCGTCGAAGGGCATCACTGCATGCCTTCCTACGTCTGGACAGATACTGCAACACAGGAGACATCGCTGTGGCTGAGCTGTGACGTAACAGGGTACGGTCTCCTCTGGAACGGTGAAGCAGTCATCGTAGGAGTTGCTGCAGGTTTTCACTCAACCTATGGCACGACATGCTGGTGCCCTCGAGTGAGGCGTCGACAAAACTCGGCAACTGGGCAGGACTTCTGGCAAGCGACTCAGGAGGACACTTCTCGACTGGTACTGTCGCTGGGCTGTCACTGCCAGCGAGCATGGAGCGAGTTGTGGAGCGAGTCGTGGCAGAGACGACTGGGTGAAACATCTGGGAGTCTTAACATCATACACCAGACTGCAGTGAGAGAGCTAGCAGTCAAAGTGACATCTTTGTGCATGCTGCTCACTGAAGCTTGTGACACGAGGCTGACAGCGCCTGCCGACAGGGCTAACTGCGGCTTGACGAGTGTCATTCTCTCGGCAGTTGGAGTTATAGCAGAGGTTAGTTTAAGTGTCCCCAGACTTGTTTCTCTACAATATAACTGCACTCTGAAGGTCTGGAGGTGAAGCGAAACAAATCTCGATGGGAATCGTAGCAGGTACGATTCTGCAGAACATCACGAGTGACGAGCATAAAAGCTTTCTGTACAAGAGGGCTCGGGCTCAGAGCTGACTGATAACAGCTGTCAAACACACTGGTCACACAGGTGACTTAACACAGTGATGCTACTCAGGTCTGGCCGCAGACCTCACTGGACACACAGAAACTACACACACCTGAGGTACATGCGGTACAACATGACTTAAACTAGCAAATGATGCTTTTCTGAGCACAAAATTGGCACTAAGCTATATACTAACATGTGAGAACACTGACTGAGAGGAATTATTTAACACACGACATATATCTTCTCTCAATCTTCTCAACAATACTGAAATAAGTACTAGAAACACTCGATGTGGCATCATGTGATGTCGTGAGGTGACGTCAGCAGCACTGTGACATCAGCAGACATCTCTAGGTGATGTCAGGCAGACATCGTGATGTCATGAAGTCGGGCAGCATCGTCGGTGACGTCAGTGTGATGCGGGAAACAGACCACAGCATGCGGCCTTGGACATCTGGTAACTCACGTGGCTTGTAGATCCACGTGACATTGCCCACACCCAATGTGGCGTCGGGATCCACGTGATGTTGTGATCTACATGGCATCGTGATCTACGTGGCATGCTGATCTACGTGGCATGCTGATCTACGTGGCATGCCGATCTGCGTAGCTTCGAGTGGCCTTGGGCACTTGGATACACAGCTCTGGCAATGAATTCACATGGAAAACAGCAGAAACACAGCAGAGGGAGTGGGCAGTGGTGAGTGGTGTATGGTAGGCTGGTGAGGTGTGAGAGTACAGCAGGGTGAGGCAAGGAACGGCCACTTCCTCCTCTCCTACAAACATGTGGAGAAACTCACACTGGATGCAGAAATCACCACAAAACTCGCCTCTGGCTTGCTGAAACAGCTGTGCTGAGCTGAACAACAACAGCAACATACAAGTGATGCTGAACACGTGACTTGAGAAACAGCGTGGGACGCTGTAGCATGGGGTCTCTGGGACACCACTTACTATTCTCGAAGAAATTCGGCAAATTTCGGCTGGATCCTGCTTGTACCTGTATCTGGATGCTCAAACGTGCAGACAGGACATCAGGATAACTCGTTGAGAGACGGATGCTTCTTGTATAGGGTGATAAAGTGAAGATGACTTCATGCGTTCCTCTCTCCGGGCAAACACAACTGCGACCACCACTGCTACCAATGTTAAACAAGATTATTGGTAAGGCAGTGGCGTGGGTGAATGATATACGTCTTTGGAGGCTTCTTTACTTTAATTGCAGAGTCGTGGTGGGTACATAGGCTTGTGTGTTGTGCTCATGGCCCCGGAAGGGCCATCCCACAAGAGGAGAACTAGTAGGCCTTCTGTCTTCCTGCTAGGCCACTGTGTGAGTGAGAGTGTGTGGGACCAGCTTCCCACAGACCTGGACAGGCCCAGAGGGCAGCACTTTAGTGGTGCGAAATATGAACTGAGCTGGCAGACAGCATGGGCTGTCTGTGCAGACAGTACAGGCTGTCTACATGGGCAATGTGAGGGAATGACCGCTAACCAGTCCGTGGAGGGGGAGCACTTGTGCCTATCAAGTCGGTCGGCCGGGGAGTGAGGGCGAATGGGCCCAGCCTCCCACTGACCTGGGTGAGCCTACAGAGGGCAGCACTTAAATGCAGCGAAATATGAACTAAGCTGGGAGACGTCTAGGCTATCTGTTCTGACAGTACAGGCTGTCTACACTTGCTCGGCCATGCACCTCGCATCGTCCCGATGCGACAATACTGGTGGGCCCGTAGGTGTAAAGGAATTACTTACATTAGCTACCCCAGAGAGGGACTGGCTTTCGCTCACTTCTAAATAAAAAATGGGCATAAAAATGCAACAGGCAAAAAAAAAAACTCTCCTCATCCAGGGGAAGAGAAAACTGGCTTGCCCGCGCTGTTTCATTAAGGAGAGAGTCCGGAGACGTCAGCACTGGAACTAAAATCTTCTATATACAGATTGTCTGCAGGGCTGAACATCAGTTGACCACTCATCTACGAACGCTTTTGCGCCCTCACATCTGCAAACAATGACTGACAGTAGCATTTCCTAAAGTGTGACATGTGACTCAGAGGGCAGCACTGCCCTCACCATAATACAGGCTTTTAAAAGACACTGAGTGCACTTACCTATAATAATACCATATCCATGGAATTCATTATACTCTGGGTACCCTTCTAAAAGTATTTACATAATTACATGATTTCCACCTTGACTCCATTATCAATTAGCTATACAATGTGTGTGCATTTATACCCATTTCTGCAAGCAAACAATTAGCATAACTAGTGTAGGAGTCAGACAAGTCAGTAGGTACGTCAGTGTCACAGAAATGTACTGTTGTCCTAGGTCGCAGGCCATAAGTATGGAGCCTTACTGGGCCATCATCAGTAACAGTAGTAGTGGGAGAAGGGGTAGACGGGTTGTCCCTAGCATTGGTCTGATTGTGGTGTTGCAACGCACACAACTCCAGCTCTGCTTCGGCCTGCACATGGTCTACATACTTCATGTGATCAAGGTGGGCTTCTTTGATAGTTCCAGTAGCAATCTCCCTCACCTCGAACTTATTGCCACGGAGCTGTTGGAGGACATGATAAGGACCCACGAATTTTGGGACAAGTTTGTGCATACCTGGGGTCTGTGCTGGGTTGAGCAACATAACTTTACAACCTGGTTCCACTTTGCTTTCCTTGGCGAGGGCATTGCACTCAGACATGAACCTATCAGTAGCTTTCATAAGGTTCTCTCGTACCCACTGGAAGACAAGCTGTGTTGTCCGCATCTTTACTACACTGGGGTTATCAGTATCGTAAGTAGATCGAGGTGGAGCAAACAGAATTTCATATGGTAAGCGCTTGTCATAGCCATACAAAGTGAAATGAGGTGTCTCACCAATCGAGCTGTTGAGGGAGGAGTTTAATGTACACTGAACATCTGGGATAGCCTCATCCCATGTAGTACAACTTGGGTTAACGGTTACCCTGAGCACCTCCAGGACTTTGCAATTTGTATGTTCAGCAAGACCATTACTCGCAGGGTGGCGTGGAGCTACTGGCGCTTGGTGAATGTTAAATCTGGAGCAAAGATCCTGCATTATGGCATTTATGAACTCAGACCCATTGTCTGACAGGACACGTGGGCAGGTATGACGGAGAACAACATGCTCACGGAAAGCATTAGCAACCGTTTTGGTGGTTTTATCAGGAATGGGTACTAGTTCACCGTACCGCGTCAAGTTATCTACCATTACAAGCAGGTGCTTATTTCCCTTCTCCGAGGTCGAGAAGTTCGTCAACAGGTCGACAGAAGTTCTCTCCCAGGGCTCCTTTTTAATGGGATACTTTAGAATGGGGTTAGGACCTGTAATGGTACCCTTGTGCTGTAGGCAAACAACACACTGGTGTACATGCTTGGCAATGTCCGCTGCCATCTTAGGCCAGAAATATTTAATTTGTGCTTGTTTGATTCTGCGGTCCTTCCCGGGGTGTGCTACACCTGGGACATCGTGGATCTACCTAAGAATAGCTGGTATCATGGACTCCGGTATCACCAGTTGGTATATGGTTCTGCTGGGGTCCACCAGTTGTGCAACACGGCACAGTACTCCTTGGTTGACCACCAAATCCTTCAGTGGAACGGGAGACTTGACCTGTAAGTCAACGTCCTCCTTGGTCAGGAAACGAAGGACTGGAGACCACACAGGGTCCTGTCGTTGGGCTCTCTCAAGATCCTCAACAGAGAACGAGTTGTCGACACTCATGAATGCTATATGCCTCAACAGGGCATCAGCTACAACATTTTGCTTACCTGGGACATAGCAAATTTCAGGGTTGTAGTCATTGAACATGAGCGACCACCGAGCATGCTTTCCCGAGAGGTTCTTATTAGCAAAAAGGGCCAATAAAGGTAGATGATCTGTGTAAATCTTGATAGGATAATGGTAGATGATATCCTGAAAATGACTCAAGGCCCATACAGTGGCTAAAGCTTCTAGCTCTGTCACTGAATAATTGACTTCCACTTTAGTAAGGACATGGCTAGCATAGGCAATAGGCTGTTGCTTACCATTAGAGTCCTGTGACAAGACTGCACTGATGCCAACTTTGCTGGCATCAGTCGTCAAGGTAAATGCCTTGGTGAAATCAGGGAATCTAAGGGTTGGGGCTGATGTTAACTTGTTCTTGAGAGTGACAAAAGCTCGTTCTTGATCACACGTCCACTCAAAAGGGGCATCCTTCTTGAGTAAGCATGTCAGGGGTGCAGCAATGGTGGAGAAACCTGTGATAAAGGTGAGGTAGAAACCCGCCAGGCCTATGAAGGACTGGACTGCATCCGCCGTCATGGGTCTGGGGAATTTCTGCATGGCTGAGATTTTAGACTCGTCCATCTTTATGCCATTCTGAGTCACTACGTGACCCAGAAATTTTATTTCCTTCCGAAGGAAATGACATTTGGAGAGCTTTACCTTAAGGTTTGCCTGAGCTAGCCTGTCCAATACCCTGTCAAGTTTCTCGAGATGTGTCGGGACATCTTGCGACATGACTATGAGATCATCTAGGTAGACCATGAGTGTGTCACCTAGGAGGGTACGGAAAATTGTCATCATCAAACTGCTAAACGTGATTGGGCTTCCATGCAAGCCGAAGGGCATCCTCCTGAACTGGTAATGACCGGTTGGCGTAGAGAAAGCTGTCAACTCTTTGCTCTCATCATCGAGGGGGATCTGCCAGAACCCTTGAAGAAGATCAAGAGTTGAAAAGACCTCATTATCACCAATGTTCTGCAACAGGTCGTTCAGAACTGGCAACGGAAAGCGGTCTGGGATTGTACATGCATTCAGTTTCCTGTAATCGATTACAGGGCGCCAGGTTCCATATTTCTTGGGGACCAGAATGAGAGGAGCATTCCACGGGGAAGTGGACTCCTCAATAACTCCATCACGGAGCATCCGTGTAATGAGTTCTTTGGCGAAGACTCTTTGCGCATGTGGCAGGCGATACACAGGTACATAAATGGGTTTAGTACCTTTGTCGAGTGGAATACGGTGAGAGATCAGTGGGGTCAAACCCATCGACTCACCATCTAGCACGACTGCAGAACATGCACGATTGAGAACCTGGAGAAGTTTTGGGACCTCTTCAGGATAGTCTGTCAAAGCTAGATCATCTTCCTGCACTGGCCGGGTGTTGGAAGAGTCAGCAGCAGACTCACCTGGGAGAACTGCACTTACGAGGAAGCCAGCTGGGGCTTCACCCTCCACTCTCACCGGGAGAGGGAATCTGACAAGATCGACAAGTGAGGTATTCTTCTGCAGGGGAAATTCTCAACTGTGCATGTTGACGACAAGGGCTTGCAACTTACCACGTTGCACTGTGTGCAAGGACGGTTCAAGGGAGAGGCCCTTGACCCGGCACGTGTTGTTGTCAACCAGCACATGGTCTCCTTCAAAAGCTCTGCTCATGTACACTGTAACAGGAGTGAGCGAGTTAGCTGACAAAGTGACGTCATACTTTGTACAAGCAGTAACTCTGCTCGCTGATGCCATGACATGAGTCAGACAGTCGCCTGCCAACAGGGATACTGTGGCTTGACAACTGCTGTTCTCTACAATAGCGCTAGAGTGAAGGCTAGACTGGGCGTCCCCACGTGGGTTTCACTGGTAACTAAGCGCTGATGACCAGGAGGTGACAGGCAACGAGCTCTACTACGAGGTCCATCAGGACAAGAGACCGACCCTGGGGAGAATGTGCTACGGAAACCACTGGTTTCCAACGATTCCAGGCACTGTGCATACTCTGAGACAGAGTAGCACGTAGTGGATCCTAAGCGCACGCCCCAGAAGGGCACATCTACTCCATTGAATTCTGCTTTCCACTCAACTGGATCTAAGTGGATCCTAAGGTCTGCCATGGTTTTGAACCCTATGAGCAGGTCACCAGGGAAAACAATATTATCTACGACTAAGAATTTTGCGGACAGCTTGTGACCCTGGATCGCAAATTCTAACATTGTATGACCACGTACCATCAGTGGATTACCTGAGACTCCTCTCAAGGTTTGAATGACAGACAGATCTGTCAACATGGCTGCGTGATGGCCAATGTCTCAAAAAAGAGTGGAGTGGACGATGTTAACCACGGAACCTGTATCTTGGAAAAGCTGGACAGGCTTATGGTGGACAGTGGACTCGACGAGCAGTCCACACGGGTTGTCCGAACGTGAAGGCATGACAGGCCGACGAAATCCCCAGAGTCACAGCTGCTTGAGGCTCGATGCTTGTTGACGAGGCTCGACCTGGAAGATATGGTGCGAGTCTCAGCAACAACGTCAAGACGCTCTGTTTCCTCACTGTCGACAAGCGTATCACTGCCCAGGGCGGCGAATGCATTGCGGACAGGGACGGAATACAGTGACTCCGACAGGGTCACTATGTCTTTTGCTGATTTCTTGGACGCGCCTCTTCCCCCGAACTAGTGGAAGGGCTTCTACTAGCACGTGCATTGCGCGATGACTGCTTGCTCTGCTGCACTGACAGAATACTTCGCAGCTTGTTACACTCATTAGAGGTATGACTGGAAGTGTTGTGGTACATACAGACTAGCTCGCGAGACTGAGCATGGGGACGGTGACGGTTACCTTGATACTGAGCATGGGGACGGTGATGGTTACCTTGTGGGGACTTAGGTTTGTAACATTAAGATCGGTAGTGCCCGCGTTTGCCACAGTTGAAACAAGTCACTACGCGCTTAGCAGGTGATGCTGGAGGTGGTGTGTGCTGGCGACGTTTTTGCCTTGGTCCAGGAAGTCGGTGATGGCTTCTTTGTATGGGACCGACTGTTGTTACTGTAGTCATTATTTTTACTCGGGCAAGTGTTAGTGGGACTGGGGTTGGAAACTTTGAGGGCTGGCTGTCTGACAGTGGCGGCAAAAGTGACTTCCGGCTGCGCCGGAAGTCACTGTGGACGGTGCCGGAAGGATGGGCATAGGATCATCTGCAAAGCGACAAACCTTGCCTTTCTCGGCAGGTGGCTTGATTGTGTCAATGGCATCGTATGCACCCAGGACTTCGTGCTCAGGGCCGAGTCATCAACGGCACCCTAGAGATTAGGGGGGCATCCCTCCGCATGATGCCTACAGCTAGCATGGGGATGATGTCTTTAACTTTAATACTGTCATCACCAGTCACCCACTTAGTGGAACGTATGGCATCAGTAAAATCTTTGGCGGCTTGCTCAAACCGGCAAATGCAAGCCAGGGGGCTTTCATGCCTGTACTGACATTCGGCCACGACGCTGGTCACGATCTCAAGGTAATGGCATTGGCGACTACGCTGAAAATAGCGCCTAAAGTCCTCCTTAAGCTCAGCCCAAGACTGAATCTCACAAACGCGATTGAGCTGCACAAAGGCGCCTATATCATCCCGGGTGAGATCCACTGCTGCAACAGCAGCATGAATGTACTGTGCGTCCGTGGGACTATCAAATTAGGCCTTAACAGTCATCTCGACTGACTGCAGCCATGGCTCTAACCTATTTGAACGACAGTAGAAAAGAAGGGTTGGGTATGGACGGTTAGCCGACCCACTAGTGGTCGAGAAGTGAGCCACGACTTGACCGACTGTCAGGGAAGCATCGCCCTCCCACCGCGTGGTCACGCCAGCTGAGGCACCATTGGCAGCGTCAGCAGGAACTGGACTAGCGGTACTGCCACTGCATGTCTTAGTCATGACGTCAATTGTTCAAACGCAAAGCAGGTCACGAAGAGGGTAAACAGGTCAGAGCAAGAAATGGTATGCACTGGCTACAATTCAACACGGAGTCAGAGAGAACACAGCACCACGGTACTAGGTAAACTGCTTAGTGATGGAAATAATTTGAGTGAAACAATAACAACAGCAAAAAAATAGTGGTACACTCTGAAACACAAAATAAGAGATGTATGCGAGTAAATGAACTACAGGGGATTACACAAAATGATGCTAAGAGTATTTAATAATTGCACCAGGAGACTGGCAATGAAATTTATGAAAAAGGAGTTGAACTGTAAACACTGGTTACAAAAATTGCACAAAATTAAAAATGAATCAGGTGTTACACAACACTAAACTGTGCTGCAAGCTTTCTCAACACGCAGGAAAAGGTTACAGGTGCTGGCAGTTGCAATTTGGAGTACAAAAAAAAAAGTAATTCACTTGCACCAGGGAAGTTGACACAGCAAAGATATCACAGTATGGAATAGTGCCAAAAATCACAGAAAAAAAAATGCACTGTATCAAGAAATGCTGTATTGCACACAAAATAAAATTAATAAAAATGCAAATTATTAAATTCAATAATAAAGCAAAGGTTAACTGGTGTTAGCAGGGTGTACACTGGTGTTAGCAGGGTGTACACTGGTGTTAGCAGGGTGTACACTGGTGTTAGCAAGGTGTACACTGGTGTTAGCAAGGTGTACACTGGTGTTAGCAGGGTGTACACTGGTGTTAGCAGGGTGTACACTGGTGTTAACAGGGTGTACACTGGTGTTAGCAGGGTGTACACTGGTGTTAGCAGGGTGTACACTGGCAAAAGCAAAAATTACACAATCTCTGGGTCAAAATTAATGAACTTCACAAGAATTGTATGATAACTGTACTGGACGAAAACCAGGGTTCCAATGTACTTGGGAATTTTTTTTTTTTCGAGAAAATTGCACTTTTTTCACTCTTTGCATAGGATGAGAGTGATCTATAGTTACCCTTCAGGCGTATATCGCGTGACATTTTCTATAATGGTATTGGTCATTTTTTTTTTTATCCCTGCCCATCCTCCACCCTTCAATACCTTGCTATATAATTTCGGTTTTTATTAACTTGAGCATCTTTATCATGCTTCTACATTATTTATGTTATACCTAATATTATTCTGGAGTAAATATGATAGGTAGATAACCTATCATATTTGATATTAACCCTTTGAGGGTTTCGGACGTACTAGTACGGCTTATGACCCAGGGTTTTTGACGTACTAGTACGCCTAAATTCTAGCGCCCTCAAATCTAGTGGGAGAAAGCTGGTAGGCCTACATATTAAAGAATGGATCTATGTGGTCAGTGTGCACAGTATAAAAAAAATCCTGCAGCACACAGTGCATAATGAGAAAAAAAAAAGACCGTTTTTTTGGAATAAAACAGCGACTTTGCACTGTATTTTCGTATAGTATTTATTGTTGTATTCTAGTTTTCTTGGTCTCATTTTATAGAACGGAAGGCATATCATAGAAATTGAGATGATTTTGACTGGTTTTACATTGAAAAGTACCTTGAAATTGAGCTCAAAGTAGCAGAAATGTTCGATTTTTACCAAAGTTCAAAAGTAAACAAATCATGCCAAACATCCAATACACGTCAACTGGTGAGTCTAATATTCTTTTGCAAGTGCCCCAATATGATTCGAACCATTTTTTACACTAATGCAGTAGTCTGCATGACAGTAAATCTATTTTTTGTGAGAATAAAAATTCAAAGTGGAAAGCAAAAGAATGTAAGAGGGGCCTTGAGACGTGACTAATGAACAAATGAAATGTCATTTTAGTGCCAGGAATGTCTTTCTTGTTTGTTGTGGACCCTATTCAGAAATTGGCATCTTTTGAAATTTGTGTGAAATTGGAAAAATTGCTAAATTCTGGCCACTGTACTGGATAGTTGAAATTGGTAAATGGGTGGTTTCTTGCACTCATTCCATAGAAAAAATGGAGTTCTAGCGAAATATTCATGTTTTTTGTCGACTAGTACAGTGGAACTGGCCGAAAATGGGGCTCAAAGTGGGCAAAATCGCCGATCCGTAAACATCGCCGAGACCGCTAACTTCACGAGAGCATAATTCTGTAAGTTTTCTATCAAATTTCATATTTTTGGTGTCATTATGATCGGGAAAAGATTCTCTATCTTTTCATAAGAATTTTTTTTTTTTTTTTTTTTTTAAATTTGGCCGACCCTGAGAAAAAGTCTCGGAGAGGGCCTGTCGACCCTCAAAGGGTTAATAGTATAATTATGCAGTATTTTATATTGCCATGAGCTCAAACCTCCACACCATGGTGAACCATGAGTTACTGAGACTGCTTGTGCCTTCTCCCTCTCTCTTATAGCTTCCCCCACCCTTCAATACCTCTCCTTATTTTTTATTAATTTGAGCATCTTTATCATGCTTCTACATTATTTATGTTATAACTAATATTATTCTGGAATAAATATGATAGGCAGATAACCTTTATTAATAATAATAGTATAATTATGCAGTGGAACCTTGACTTACGAGTTTAATCTGTTCCAGGAGCTAGCTCGTAACTCAGTTTACTCGTATATCAATTAATTTTCCTCATTTAAATTAATTGAAAAGCCATTAATTCATTCCTGGACTCTGGAGAAGCGAGAAAAAATACTTGAATATGACGCTGTTATCAACTGTATGGCTTATTTGTCTATCACAATTCATCAAACATGACATAATAAACAATATAATTAGCACAGAAACATCATATATACTCTAGATTGGATAAAATAGGCCATAATGTGGTGGCAAAGGCAACGGCAAAAGCGTCCGCCATTTCTGTCCCAATTTGACTATAGTATCTTTCCATGTTCTTACTGTAAGAGAAAACAGAGTACTTTTGAGGCTAACTGCAGTAGATCACTAGTTTTCTAAGGAAAACACTGAAACAATGTATCTATAAATAAGAAATGTCGTATAAAAACTGTTTTTATAAAGTGTGGGTGGGGGATGCTGAAGGTGGGGGATGCTGATGGAAATCATCATCCGTTTCTTCTCAGCACTGTCCTTTGCACTTACTTTCCTAGCACCCATGGTTAGAAAAAAGAAATTTGGCCAAATGACTGCAAAAAATGCAAACAAGCATGAGAGAACTGCTCCCACAGTGATGTAAACATGTTTACTGCTTACCACCTGTGCCAACTAGCAGAAGCAATCTGAATTATTATTACGTACATATTATGCATTACAGTGGACCCCCGCCTTTCGAACGCATTGGGTTACGTTAAATCCGCCATACGAAGCATATGAACACAAAAATTTTGCCTCGCCTCACGATAAAAAACTCACCTTACATGATTCGTCCGGGACAAGTCCCACGTGTGGCCTCAGTGCCAGTGTTTACAAGCCAGCCAGTGCGGTTGCATCTACACATACATTCGGTACATTTCACATTATCCCAGTGTTTTTAGTGCTTGTAACTGTAAAATAAGTCACCAAGGACCCCAAGAAAGCTTCTTGTACCATCCCTGTGGTAAAAAGGGTGAGAATTAGTATGGAATTGAAAAAAGAGATTAAGGAAATGTTTGCAGAGTGGGTTGAACTGCAAACCTTTACCGATGAAAATCACCCTGACACAGCTACTGCAAGCCGTGTTGGCAACCTGTGCAATGACAATGTTATGGTTCATTCTAGGAAAGTCTTAACCTTTGGGGGTCGCCAGGCCCTCTCAGAGACTTGTTCTCAGGGTCGCCAAAATTTCAAAAAAAAAAAAAAAAAAATTTCTTATTACACCAAAAGTATGGAATTTGATGGAAAACTTAGGGAATTATGCTCTCGCAAAGTTAGCGGTCTTGACGATGTTTGTGCATCGGCGATTTTGCCCACTTTGAGCCCTATTTTCGGCCAATTCCTGTGTACTAGTCGACAAAAATCATAACTATTTCGCTAGAACTCCATATTTTTCTATCGAATGAGTACAAGAAACCACCCATTTACCGATTTCAACTATCCAATAAAGTTGTCAGAATTTAGCAATTTTGCCAATTTCACACAAATTTCAAAACATGCCAATTTCCAAATAGGGTCCAGAATAAACAAGAAAGACATTCCTGTCACTAGAATAACATTTCCTTTGTTCATTAGTCACATCCCCATGCCCCTCTTACATTTCTTTTGCTTTCCACTTTGAATTTTTATTCTCACAAAAAAATAGAAGATCTACTGTTATGCAGACTACTGTATTAGTGTAGAAATGGTAAAAATAATACCAGCGCACTTGTGAAAGATTCAACAGTTGATGTGTATTGGACGCGTGGCATGATTTGTTTACTTTTGAAGTTTGGCAAAAATCGAACATTTCTGCTACTTTGAGCTCAATTTCAAGGTACTTTTCATTGTGAAGCCAATCAAAATCATCTCAATTTCTGTAACAAGTCTTCCATTCTATAAAATGAGACCAGGAAAACTAGAATACAACATTAAATACCATACGAAAATGCAGTGCAAAGTCACTGTTTTAAACCAAAAACACGGTCATTTTTTTTTTCTCACTACGCACTGTGTGCTGCAGGATTTTTTTTATACTGTGCACACTGCCCACATAGACCCATTCTTTCATATGTAGGCCTACCAGCTCTCTCTTGCTAGATTTGAGGGCGCTAGAATTCATGCGTACTAGTACGTCAAAAACCCTGGGTCGTAAGCCATACTAGTACGGCCGAAACCCCAAAAGGGTTAAAGGAATGGGAGGTACAGAGCTCTATGGACAGATTTGTTGTGCAACAGAGGTCCAGTGACTCTCAAGCTGGTCCTAGTGGCATTAAAAGATGAAGGGAAGTAACCCCAGAAAAGGACTTGCTACCTCAAGTCATAATGGAAGGGGATTTCCCTTCTAAACAATAACTTCCACACTCTCCCCTCCTCCCATCCCATCAATCATCACCATATCTTCAATAAAGGTAAGTGTCATGTATTCTATTCTTAGTAGAGTAGTAACTGAGCATGTCTTCTTCAGTTTGTTTGTATTAAAATTAATATTTCATGTGGTAATTTTTTTTTTTTCATACTTTGGGGTGTCAGGAACGGATTAATTTGGTTTCCATTATTTCTTATGGGAAAATTAATTCAGCTAACGATAATTTCGGCTTACGATGAGCTCTCAGGAACAGATTAATATCGTAAGGCAGGGGTCCACTGTTTTATTCTTTTAATTAATTTAGGGAACTGAAGCTCTATCGTTATACAGTGGACCCTCAAATTTCATAACCGGTTTTCTGAATGTAAAAGTATAGTTATCCTCTATAAAATGTATTTTTTGTTTATATTTCCCATAAGAAAAATGTAAATCCAATTAATCCATTCCAAACACCCAAAAATTTTAACGAAAAATACATTTTATGGAGAATAACTATACAGTAAGGCCCCGCTTTATGCCGTTTCACCTTACGGCGTTCCGCTAATAGGGCAATGTCAAATTTTGGCCAAAATTTTCTATGCGGCAAGCGGTCTTTCAAATACGGCGCCCCCACCTGGTTTGTTTACATTTTCCGTGACCACATTTATTATGTCAGGAAACTTTCCAAAATTTCAAGTGTTTTAAAGTTATTGCATATTTTATACGTACTCTGATAATTATACTTATGTGTACCTGTACCTAAATATGCTTACACACTGTGCTGGTGTGCAGGTACACATTAAAATCACTAAGAGTCTCTCTACTCATGACGCCCCAATACAGTGGACCCCCGCATAACGATTACCTCCGAATGCGACCAATTATGTAAGTGTATTTATGTAAGTGCGTTTGTATGTGTATGTTTGGGGGTCTGAAATGGACTAATCTACTTCACAATATTCCTTATGGGAACAAATTCGGTCAGTACTGGCACCTGAACATACTTCTGGAGTGAAAAAATATCGTTAACCGGGGTCCACTGTACTACGTAATAGTAATCACTCTTGGGCACACTAAATGTCTTATTTTACATCAATATAGGCATTTTCATTAATCCGTCTATGATATTTTCCTCAAAATTATATATGAAACCCATTACGTAGCATATAAACATGATACATACACTCAGAATAAAAATTGATGAAAATATGAGATTTGTTTACAAAGCAGCTGTGTAGGTAGTCGGAAGAATTATGTTTTCTCTAGTCAAACACTGGGGGGTAACTGTAGAAAAATATTCTTTTCGTATGCCTTTACTCTGTATATAGCAATTCACGACCCTTGTGGGTTGAGTGCTTTTTATTATAATAATAATAATATAATATTATTATTATTAATTATGTATTAATAATAATAATATTATTATTATTATTATTATTATTATTATTATTATCTTCATTCACTCTAAAAATGGTGTGTTGCTGTTTGTTTATTCTGAACTAACTTGTACAACTTGTACACAATGTAAGAGTATTTGTATTGTGAGGTAATAATTATTATAATAAAAAAAAATATTGAGGTAAATGTTTTACAAACTCTTACAAACATACGTGAATGAACTAAAAGTAGACACATATTAATACGCATTTATTTCGCCTGACCAAGTGATCGCCCACTACCTGTTCAGTTTATGTTCTTACATTGTCTCAACTCTGTATCTCGTTCTCTCTCTCGTTTACTCTTTCATTAACTAGTTGGCTCTCATTGACGATGGCGTCTAAGGTTAGCTGTGATGAAAAGAGTAGTCGTAAGCCTCTTGCTTTAAGTCCCATGTTAGAGGATGCTGGTGTGCCATACTGATTTTATTCAATAAACACCCTGCCACTCACCTCTCACACATTAATACACCTACCATCCGACTTACGACCGAGTTCGGTTCCGAGAAACCGGTCGTAAGTCGAAATGGTTGTAAGTCAAACTTTACTACTGAATATCAACAAAACATTTTTGTAATGACTTTATTTTATTGTTTTATTTTGGTATTTCATGTTTTACTTTACTTTTTATGTTGTTAGTACTGTATTTTATACTGTAAGGTTTAGGATAAACACTGTGTACAACACAAATAGTTGTTTATTTCCCAGAAATTTGGCATAAAAAACACGGTCGTAAGTCGAGTGGTCATAAGTCGAGCAGGTCGTAAGTCGAATGGTAGGTGTATTAATATTTTAAGGTAAGTAATAAGTGTACTCTGTGTGTATCTTACCTTTCATTGTGTTTTTAATGCCTATTTCTATTGCTAACTTAATATAAGTTAGTGTAAACTTGTTGTCTGACATTTATTGCATATTTTATGTGTGCTCTGATAATAATACTTGTGGACCTGTGTGGTAGCTGGGTGGAGGGACAACATTACGTTTTCTCTGCTCAGCGATCAGAGAAAACGTGTATGAATCTGTGTTTGGCCCAGCCACTCCCCCACTCCGCTTTTGTTTACAATTTTCGGCATGAATTTTTCATTAATTCTACCTTTGTTTATGATGGCATCTGAAGGTAGCTGTTAGAAATTATTAAATTCAGTGAACACAGTATGTCGATGTTAATAATATGGCTCTGGGCCACAGTGTAGGTAGCCGGTAGGTGTAGCCCAAGCAGGCTACACCTACCGGCTACCTACACTGACTTCCTACAAATGAATACTACTCACCTCTCTTCCTATATTAAGACTACACATATTTTAAGGTAAATAATGAGTGTACTGTATGTGTATTTTACCTCTGGGATGTTTTAAATATCGTATATTAAGTATGAGATGGGGAGCCAGGGCTACCTACACCTGGGCTACCTGCACCTGACTTCCTACAAATAAGTACTACTCGCCTCTCTCCCTACATTAAGATTACAAATACTTTAGGATAAGTAATGAATTTACTGTGAATGTATTTTACTTTGTGTGTTTTTAATGCCTAGTTCTATTACTAACCTAATATAATTTAGTGTAAACTTGTTGTCTGGCATTTATATGCATTTATAAATGGAAAAAAATGGCGTTCTGCCTTCCGGTGATGTCTGCTTTCCGGCGACAGCCTGGAACCTAACCCGCCATATAAGTGGGGCCCTACTGTATTTTTATTAACACATCGGCCGATTCCCACCAAGGCAGGGTGGCCCGAAAAAGAAAAACTTTCATCATCATTCACTCCATCACTGTCTTGCCAGAGGGGTGCTTTACACTACAGTTATAAAACTGCAACATTAACACCCCTCCTTCAGAGTGCAGGCACTGTACTTCCCATCTCCAGGACTCAAGTCCGGCCTGCCGGTTTCCCTGAATCCCTTCATGTTACTTTGCTCACACTACAACAGCACGTCAAGTATTAAAAACCATTTGTCTCCATTCACTCCTATCAAATAGGCTCACGCATGCTTGCTAGAAGTCCAAGCCCCTCGCACACAAAACCTCCTTTACCACTTCCCTCCAACCCTTCCTAGGCCGACACCTACCTCGCCTTCCCTCCACTATAGAAGTCATTCTGTTTTGTTCCATTCTCTCTACATGTCCGAACCACCTCAACAACCCCTCCTCAGCCCTCTGGATAATAGTTTTGGTAATCCCACGCCTTCTCCTAATTTCCAAACTACGAATTCTCTGCATTATATTCACACCACACATTGCCCTCAGACATGACATCTCCACTGCCTCCAGCCTTCTCCTCGTTGCAACATTCATCACCCATGCTTCACACCCATACAAGAGTGTTGGTACAACTATACTCTCATACATTCCCCTCTTTGCTTCCACGGACAAAGTTCTTTGTCTCCACAGACTCCTAAGTGCACCACTCACCCTTTTCCCCTCATCAATTCTATGATTCACCTCATCCTTCATAGACCCATCTGCTGACACGTCCACTCCTAAATATCTGAATACATTCACCTCCTCCATACTCTCTCCTTCCAATCTGATATCCAATATTTCGTCACCTAATCTTTTTGTTATCCTCCTAACCTTACTCTTTCCTGTATTCACTTTTAATTTTCTTCTTTTACATACCCTACCAAATTCATCCACCAACCTCAGGAACTTCTCTAAAGAATCAACCAAAAGCACAGTGTCATCAGCAAAGAGCAACTGTGACAACTCCCACTTTGTGTTTGATTCTTGATCTTTTAACTCCACACCTCTGGCTAAGACCTTTGCATTCACTTCTCTTACAAACCCATCTATAAATATATTGAACAACCATGGTGACATCACACATCCTTGTCTAAGGCCTTTTACTGGGAAATAATCTCCCTCTCGCCTACATACTCTAACCTGAGCCTCACTATCCTCGTAAAATCTCTTCACTGTTTTCAGTAACCTACCTCCTATACCATACACCTGCAACATCTGCCACATTGCCCCCCTATCCACCCTGTCATATGCCTTTTCCAAATCCATAAATGCCACAAAAACCTCTTTACCCTTATCTAAATACTGTTCACCTATATGTTTCACTGTAAACACTTGGTCTACACACCCCCTACCTTTCCTAAAGCCTCCTTGTTCATCTGCTATCCTACTCTCCGTCTTACTCTTAATTCTTTCAATAATAACTCTACCATACACTTTACCAGGTATACTCAACAGACTTATTCCCCTATAATTTTTGCACTCTCTTTTATCCCCTTTGCCTTTATACAAAGGAACTATGCATGCTCTCTGCCAATCCCTAGGTACCTTACCCTCTTCCATACATTTATTAAATAATAGCACCAACCACTCCAAAACTATATCCCCACCTGCTTTTAACATTTCTATCTTTATCTCATCAATCCCGGCTGCCTTATCCCCTTTCATTCTACCCACTGCCTCACGAACTTCCCCCACACTCACAACTGGCTCTTCCTCACTCCTACAAGCTATCTTCATCAACATTTAACAATTCCTCAAAATATTCCCTCCATCTTCCTGATACCTCTAACTCTCCATTTAATAACTCTCCTCTCCTATTTTTAACTGACACATCCATTTGTTTCCTAGGCTTCCTTAACTTGTTAATCTCACTCCAAAACTTTTTCTTATTTTCAACAAAATTTGTTGATAACATCTCACCCACTCTCTCATTTGCTCTTTTTTCACATTGCTTCACCACTCTCTTAACCTCTCTTTTTCTCCATATACTCTTCCCTCCTTGCATCACTTCTACTTTGTAAAAACTTCTCATATGCTAACTTTTTCTCCCTTACTAATCTCTTTACATCATCATTCCACCAAATCGCTCCTCTTCCTTCCTGCACCCACTTTCCTGTAACCACAAACTTCTGCTGAACACTCTAACACTGCATTCTTAAACCTACCCCATACTCGCCATCCAGTGGCTTATTTTAATACAAATTCCAGGACATAACTTGACAGGAGAACTATGTACAGAAGATGAGGTAATCAGTCCCTCAACCATCACTCTCCGCCCTATATAATGCCTTTCTACCTCTGTATGTTAGAAGTGATCAAGGTCCAGGACCGAAAAATTTTCTTAAAAAAATGTCATAGTGTTTGCTTGTCCAAACCAACGTCGTATTTATTACCAAGGTTTTTACCATATCTTACCCCAATTACCTCCCCTTTTAATTTATACACCTTCACCTCTCTCTTCTTGCTGCTTCTATTTTCCTTGTATCCCATCTACCTTTATCTCCTGTAGCTACAACTGAAAGTGATCTGATATTTGTGGCCCCTCTATAAACATGTACATCTGAAGTCTACTCAACAATCTTTTATCTACCAATCATTAGTACAAATATGTCATTACACCTACATCATATCTTGTATACTTATCCTTTTTTCTTAAAATATACACTTATAACTAAACCCCTTCTATACAAAGTTCAATCAAAAGGGTAGCTCCCAATGTCATTTATGTCATAATTCAAACTTACCTTACCACACCCCCTCTCTAAATGCTTGTCCCACTTAGTGATGAGGTCCCTACCAATAAATTACTTTCCCTTGGTTCAAAAGGTGTTTCATACATTCGCTTATCATCTCCCAAAATCTCTCTCCCACATTCCTCTCTTCTCCAGGCAGCATACACTTATTATGGCTCCACTTCTTTCACGTCCACCTTTTACTTAATAATCCACATAATCCTCTTGAATTTACTCATTTATATTCTCTTCTTCCAGAATTGGTCCTTTTCAACATTATTGCTACCCTCTTAGCTCTAACTCTCTCTCAAATACTCTTGACTTAATCCTATTTATTTCTTCCTACTGAAATCTCAAGGCTTCACCTCCTTCAGCTTTGTTTCAAGTAGGCCAGGACATCCAACTTTTCATTCATAACATCAGCAATCATCTCTCTTCTTATCATCTGCACTACATTCAAGCATCCCAGTTTTATAAAGTTTTTCTTCTTCTCAATTTAGCAAATGTGTATTAGAAGGGGTTACTAGCTCAATGTTCCTGCATTTTAGTCGCTCATACGCATAATGCATACATGATGGAGAAAAAGATTCTTTCCACTTCCCCATGGACAGAGAAAAAAACAAGAACAACAAGAGTTTATTAAGAAAAGAAGAAAACTCAGATGTGTGTTTCTTATTATTATTATCACACTGGCCTATTCTACCAAGGCAGGGTGGCCTCAAAAAGAAACTACCACTGTCTACTCCATCACTGTCTTTCCAGAAGTGGTGTTTACATCATAGTGAATTGCACATACTCTTTCCTTTCAGGTAGGCACAATTGCATATATATATATACATACATCTAGGTTTTTCTCCTTTTTCTAAATAGCTCTTGTTCTTTTTTATTTCTTCTATTGTCCATGGGGAAGTGGAAAAGAATCTTTCCTCCGTAAGCCATGCGTGTCGTATGAGGCGACTAAAATGCCGGGAGCAATGGGCTAGTAACCCCTTCTCCTGTATACATTTACTAAAAAAGAGAAGAAGAAAAACTTTATAAAACTGGGATGCTTAAATGTGCGTGGATGTAGTGCGGATGACAAGAAACAGATGATTGCTGATGTTATGAATGAAAAGAAGTTGGATGTCCTGGCCCTAAGCGAAACAAAGCTGAAGGGGGTAGGAGAGTTTCAGTGGGGGGAAATAAATGGGATTAAATCTGGAGTATCTGAGAGAGTTAGAGCAAAGGAAGGGGTAGCAGTAATGTTAAATGATCAGTTATGGAAGGAGAAAAGAGAATATGAATGTGTAAATTCAAGAATTATGTGGATTAAAGTAAAGGTTGGATGCGAGAAGTGGGTCATAATAAGCGTGTATGCACCTGGAGAAGAGAGGAATGCAGAGGAGAGAGAGAGATTTTGGGAGATGTTAAGTGAATGTATAGGAGCCTTTGAACCAAGTGAGAGAGTAATTGTGGTAGGGGACTTGAATGCTAAAGTAGGAGAAACTTTTAGAGAGGGTGTGGTAGGTAAGTTTGGGGTGCCAGGTGTAAATGATAATGGGAGCCCTTTGATTGAACTTTGTATAGAAAGGGGTTTAGTTATAGGTAATACATATTTTAAGAAAAAGAGGATAAATAAGTATACACGATATGATGTAGGGCGAAATGACAGTAGTTTGTTGGATTATGTATTGGTAGATAAAAGACTGTTGAGTAGACTTCAGGATGTACATGTTTATAGAGGGGCCACAGATATATCAGATCACTTTCTAGTTGTAGCTACACTGAGAGTAAAAGGTAGATGGGATACAAGGAGAATAGAAGCATCAGGGAAGAGAGAGGTGAAGGTTTATAAACTAAAAGAGGAGGCAGTTAGGGTAAGATATAAACAGCTATTGGAGGATAGATGGGCTAATGAGAGCATAGGCAATGGGGTCGAAGAGGTATGGGGTAGGTTTAAAAATGTAGTGTTAGAGTGTTCAGCAGAAGTTTGTGGTTACAGGAAAGTGGGTGCAGGAGGGAAGAGGAGCGATTGGTGGAATGATGATGTAAAGAGAGTAGTAAGGGAGAAAAAGTTAGCATATGAGAAGTTTTTACAAAGTAGAAGTGATGCAAGGAGGGAAGAGTATATGGAGAAAAAGAGAGAGGTTAAGAGAGTGGTGAAGCAATGTAAAAAGAGAGCAAATGAGAGAGTGGGTGAGATGTTATCAACAAATTTTGTTGAAAATAAGAAAAAGTTTTGGAGTGAGATTAACAAGTTAAGAAAGCCTAGAGAACAAATGGATTTGTCAGTTAAAAATAGGAGAGGAGAGTTATTAAATGGAGAGTTAGAGGTATTGGGAAGATGGAGGGAATATTTTGAGGAATTGTTAAATGTTGATGAAGATAGGGAAGCTGTGATTTCGTGTATAGGGCAAGGAGGAATAACATCTTGTAGGAGTGAGGAAGAGCCAGTTGTGAGTGTGGGGGAAGTTCGTGAGGCAGTAGGTAAAATGAAAGGGGGTAAGGCAGCCGGGATTGATGGGATAAAGATAGAAATGTTAAAAGCAGGTGGGGATATAGTTTTGGAGTGGTTGGTGCAATTATTTAATAAATGTATGGAAGAGGGTAAGGTACCTAGGGATTGGCAGAGAGCATGCATAGTTCCTTTGTATAAAGGCAAAGGGGATAAAAGAGAGTGCAAAAATTATAGGGGGATAAGTCTGTTGAGTGTACCTGGTAAAGTGTATGGTAGAGTTATAATTGAAAGAATTAAGAGTAAGACGGAGAATAGGATAGCAGATGAACAAGGAGGCTTTAGGAAAGGTAGGGGGTGTGTGGACCAGGTGTTTACAGTGAAACATATAAGTGAACAGTATTTAGATAAGGCTAAAGAGGTCTTTGTGGCATTTATGGATTTGGAAAAGGCGTATGACAGGGTGGATAGGGGGGCAATGTGGCAGATGTTGCAAGTGTATGGTGTAGGAGGTAGGTTACTGAAAGCAGTGAAGAGTTTTTACGAGGATAGTGAGGCTCAAGTTAGAGTATGTAGGAAAGAGGGAAATTTTTTCCCAGTAAAAGTAGGCCTTAGACAAGGATGTGTGATGTCACCGTGGTTGTTTAATATATTTATAGATGGGGTTGTAAGAGAAGTAAATGCGAGGGTCTTGGCAAGAGGCGTGGAGTTAAAAGATAAAGAATCACACACAAAGTGGGAGTTGTCACAGCTGCTCTTTGCTGATGACACTGTGCTCTTGGGAGATTCTGAAGAGAAGTTGCAGAGATTGGTGGATGAATTTGGTAGGGTGTGCAAAAGAAGAAAATTAAAGGTGAATACAGGAAAGAGTAAGGTTATGAGGATAACAAAAAGATTAGGTGATGAAAGATTGAATATCAGATTGGAGGGAGAGAGTATGGAGGAGGTGAACGTATTCAGATATTTGGGAGTGGACGTGTCAGCGGATGGGTCTATGAAAGATGAGGTGAATCATAGAATTGATGAGGGAAAAAGAGTGAGTGGTGCACTTAGGAGTCTGTGGAGACAAAGAACTTTGTCCTTGGAGGCAAAGAGGGGAATGTATGAGAGTATAGTTTTACCAACGCTCTTATATGGGTGTGAAGCGTGGGTGATGAATGTTGCAGCGAGGAGAAGGCTGGAGGCAGTGGAGATGTCATGTCTGAGGGCAATGTGTGGTGTGAATATAATGCAGAGAATTCGTAGTTTGGAAGTTAGGAGGAGGTGCGGGATTACCAAAACTGTTGTCCAGAGGGCTGAGGAAGGGTTGTTGAGGTGGTTCGGACATGTAGAGAGAATGGAGCGAAACAGAATGACTTCAAGAGTGTATCAGTCTGTAGTGGAAGGAAGGCGGGGTAGGGGTCGGCCTAGGAAGGGTTGGAGGGAGGGGGTAAAGGAGGTTTTGTGTGCGAGGGGCTTGGACTTCCAGCAGGCATGCGTGAGCGTGTTTGATAGGAGTGAATGGAGACAAATGGTTTTTAATACTTGACGTGCTGTTGGAGTGTGAGCAAAGTAACATTTATGAAGGGATTCAGGGAAACCGGCAGGCCGGACTTGAGATGTAACACGTCGTATAATTAATTTACCACGCCTCAGCTTGTGGGAAGGAAAAAAAAAATTCTCTTTTGCTCAAGCGGCCGCCTTGTTGTTGAGCAGCCGGGGAGCCCTCCAGCCATCCCCTACCACTCCCTGACACCACCCCACCATCCCAGCATTCCTAATTCATACGTGTCCAATCCAGTCTTTCTCTTCTACAAGTCAGCTGTGTTTGTGAATTGTGTTATGATATTTTAATTACTATGTCTTGTATCTGCCAACTGATCTTGACACCCAGTAGTCATACCAGTGTTGCTGAAAGTGGCATGAAGAGGTATAAGCACTTAAGTCTTAGAATTAACAAAGAAACAAAGATATTAGACAAGAGATAACCTGTAGCCATAATGAAGTGTTACTTTGTACACAGAAAAAGAGGTTAACATGAGTTTGTGTGACTGACTTATTGAATGATTTGACTGACTTACTGAGTGACTTGACTGACTTACTGAGTGACTTGACTTACTGAATGACTTGACTGACTTACCAAATGATTTGACTGACTTACTGAATGACTTGACTGACTTACTGAGTGACCTGACTTTATTTATTTATTGATTTATTTTTTATTTGGACATGATACATAGTTGTACAAAGAAATATAGTGATTGGGTGTACATGCAAAAAACCCCTTGTATGCAGAGCATTATGGGCAGGCTTAAAATTAACTTAAGATTAACTAAGCAATGATATATTCAGTGGTAAAAATTACAGTAAACAAATTACAACATGAAGTACAAATGATTATTTCAAATAAGAAGCATTAAAGTTGTACAAATTTGTAGCATAATAATCGAATCAGATCGAGTAAAAGCAATGATTTGTAGTGCAGAAACAGGTCATATGATCATTAGATGAGTTACTGTGCATTCAAGAGAATGGAGTATTCTATTAGGTAATGTAATTAAAAAAAAACATTGATGGGATCACATTTATGAAATACAGTTATTCAGTATTTATTTAGTTGTGGTCGAGTAAGCGGTTTTTAAGAAGAGTCTTGAATTGATAAACAGACAGTATTTCTTTTATATTCACAGGTAATGAATTCCAGATTTTTGGGCCTTTTAAGTGCAATGAGTTTTTACATAGTGTGAGATGGACTCGAGGAACATCAAAAAGCGATCTGTGCCTTGTGTTATGATCATGTGTTCTGTTGAGGTTGGTAAGGAGAAGTTTGAGGGGAGGGTTTATATCCGAGTTTAGTGTTCTACGTATGTAGTAGGCACAATATAAGTATGGATGTTTTATACGGTGAGTAAGTTTAGAGTTTTGAATATTGGTGGAGTATACTGCCTGGAGTGGGAATTTGTTATCATTATGGCTGCAGCCTTTTGTTGGGTAATTAATGGTGTGAGATGGTTTATTGTTGTTGAGCCCCATGCACAGATTCCATAGGTGAGATAGGGGTAAATGAGTGAGTGATATAGGGCTAGGAGGGCTGTCTTTGGAACATAGTACCGTATCTTCGATAGTATGCCTACGGTCTTGGAGATTTTCTTGGAAATTTGTTGTACATGTGTTTGAAATTTGAGTCTATTATCAAGGTGGATTCCTAAGAATTTTTCCTCTGTGAGCTTTGTGATAGGTGATCCATTTTTCATTATGTTAAGAGGAACATCTGTAGTTCTGTTTCCAAACTGAATGTAGTAGGTTTTGTCAGTATTGAGAGTAAACTTGTTAATCATCATCCAGGTAGATATTTTCTGTAATTCGATATTCACAGTATTGGCTAGCATGACTGGGCTTGGGTGAGAGAAAATGTATGTAGTGTCATCTGCAAATAGTGTGGGTTTGAGTAGTTGCGATGCATTTGGTAGGTCATTTATGTAAATGAGAAAGAGAAGAGGGCCAAGGACACTTCCCTGTGGGACACCAACTGTAATTGGCTGTGTGGAAGAGTTTGCTCCATTTGTGTACACATATTGGCTTCTGTTGCTAAGGTATGACTTTAGGTAGTTGAGGGAGTGCCCTCTTATACCATAGTGTGATAATTTTATGTGCAACAAATCATGGTCATCTGTATCAAAAGCTTTACATAAATCAGTGAAGATCCCCAGTGGGACTTCTTTTTTCTTGAGTGCAGTGTATATTTGTGTTAGCATGTGTATTATAGCATCATTCATATTTTTATTAGGCCTGAACCCAAACTGACAGGTTGAGTATGTTGTGGGAGATGAGGTAGGAATAGATTCGCTTATGAATTAGTTTTTCAGAGATTTTAGAGAGAGGGTGTAAGTTAGATATTGGCCTATAGTTATTCAAGTCTGCTTGATCTTATCTTTTATGTATCGGGGTGACCCTCGCTATTTTGAGAACTGTAGGGAAGGTAGAGGATTCGATGGATTTGTTAAAGAGTGCTACGATGATTGGTGACAGCACTTGTGAAGCTTTTTTGTATATAAAGGGTGGTAAGGTATTTAAATCTCCTGTCTTGTTCTTTAGTGTGTTGATAATAAGTGAGACATCTGTTGGTTGGTCGGAGCTAGGAATAGTTTGTTCGCGTAGGTGCCAGTGAGGTAGTCATTGGGTGGGGTATTTGAGCTTGGGATTTTACCCGCAAGGTTTATTCCTATGGTGGAGAAGAAAACATTGAGTCTGTTTGCTGTTTCAGTAGGTGGGAGTAGAGGTTCATCTGGTTTTGTTAGTGTGATTGTTCTGTCTTACTGAATGACTTAACTGAGTGACTTGACTGACTTACTGAATGACTTGACTGACTTATTGAGTGACTTGACAGTGCTCCTGAGGGGGCTAGTGCTGTCCTGGAGGACAGTGCTGAGGGTGCTAGTGTTGCCCTGGAGGAAAGTGCTCCAGAAGGTCCTAGTGATGTCTTAGAAGATAGAGCTCATGAGGGTACTAGTGTTGTCCTGGAGGACACTGAAGATAACCTTATTCAGTCCTCGGATGCTCAAAATAGAGGTACTGCTGAAGATGGATCAAAATGGGATGATGCCTCAGGGAATAGTGTCAACACAATCAGCAAAACCTGGTGGAAGCACTGATGTCTATACAGGGGTAAAAGATATTGAGGAAACAAACAAGAAAAATAAATGTACCAGCAGTGAACGCAACTATAATAAATCCTAGCAAACAGAAGTACAATCTATGTAAATACTATGCCTTGGGTATCTGCAGGCATGGTATATCTGGTAAAACAGGTGGGACGTGCACCTTTGACCATCCCAAAAAATGCCGCACCCACATGACAACAGGAGAATGCAACTTCCTTTCTTGCAATGTATTTCACCCAGAAATGTGTCACTCATCAATCCATGAAAGAAAATGTTACAATGCATACTGCCAGGCATATCATCTAAAGAGGACTAGAAGACACAGACCAGCCAGACTATGGGAAACAAAAGAGAGGAGCCACAACTTCTCCAGGGACAGAGGTTTTTTAGTGCCAGAAGGGAAAAAAGACTGGCAAGAAGTGACAATAATCCTACACCACCTGAAAACACTTCTGGAGCAGAGGCACGGACATTGGCCTCTACCCCAGAACAACAGATCTAAGAGTAAGCAAATAAAACCCCCCTAAATTCCACCAATACGACATTTGTCTTTGCAAACATACAGGGTCTAATGCCGTCAAAAAAAACAACAAAATTCCTTACATCAAGGGACTGCTCACAGAGTCAAGTGCAGTGTTTGCAGCATTCACGGAGACCCACATAAAGGATCATTATGACAATGAAATATGGATCCCAGGTTATAACCTATTCCGATGTGATGGACTAAACAGGCAACAACGGGGGTTGGCCTGTATGTCACAGAGTCGCTCATTTGCACAGAACTACTGAACACCTCAAATGATGTAGTTGAAGTTTTGGACATTAAGATCGAAAACCAAAACCTTGTCATTGTGGTAGTGTACAAGTGTGGAGAAATTTTCTCCAGGAGGGGGGTATCAGTCCCCTTCAGCCCCTTCAGCCCCTTTCAGCCCTGAGGGGCCCAGCCCTCTCAGAAGGGGCAAATATCTTGTTTACTGCTACAGCGAGTAATTGATCAATTGATTGCAGATGCAGTACGAGTATGCAACGTGGTCAAGCGACCGCTGCTCCTTGCAGTCCAGTGTTGCAGAGTGTATTTTAATAAGAGACAGTACATCTCTTACTTTAGCAGGACAATTAAGGAAAATCCTGCTCCCACTTTATTACCATAGTAAAGATAGTGGACATTGTTGTCTATGCTTAAGACAGCAAGATTTAAACATTCTGCTTTGCTTCATCGAGGAAGTGGCAAGGAAGCAAAAGTACTAGGTCAGCTTTTCCTTTGTGCTAGGGGCAGTAACGGCGTGGGGTGCTGTGGCGTCTTCAGATTACTTTTGACTCTACTGAGAGTGACACTGACGCCAGGATAACCAACAAAGAACGATCTGTGCGTTAGTGTGAACAAAGTGTCTCATAAAACACAATAAACACTTAAGAGAAGTGTGATCAGCTTCTTTAGTGATAAGATTGTGAACAATAAAGACAAATCTTGTGGAACATAGTGTACCAGTGTGCGTATTCCTAGACTATGGAAGACGTGGACATCCAAGGACACTTCAGCTTCTATCAAGTCACCGATATCTGTCGAAGGTGTGAAGAACACCATAGCTCACGCTACAAGAGCAAGGTAGGTTACGAATTTCTTGTAGTACGGGGGACTGCGCAGTTCTTGAGTCGCAAGGAGTTTGTAATCAACCTATAGTCGGCAGTAAGGTGCGGACTTTTGAGTCCAAACAAGTATGTAATTTGTCAGCAATCAGTGAATGAAATATGCTGACATAACACCCCCTAGGGGTAATTTATAATCTTACAAATTATAACTCTTTACAGCCCGTTGAGAGATGACTTCGACAGCTTCTCAAGACCTCGTCTGCAGGGGCGGCTGTGCAGGCGATGAGCTGTCTTTCTAAGTTAAGTACAAACTCTTTAAACTTAACTGGTAATGCCATTTCTCAACATATTGGTCGTGCTCGAACCGGATAAAGGCCACACTGTGGTCCAAATATGTTGTACTACAGTGTACAAATAACCTACGAGCCAAGGTCCTTCGAAAAAAGCTGTAAAACTAGTGTTTTACAATATAAATCAGTATAAATGAGTCCCTCCAGACTCAATCACAGAGAATGGGCAGCCAAAAGAAAACGGGCGCTCACCCAGCGTTCACCCAAAGAAAACGGGAGCTGGGTGACTCACCCAACAAGAAAACGGGGGATGGCACCCGGCATCCACTGCTCCAAGCTCGAAGAAGTGCTGACTAAGACAACAACAACCCAAGTGATGTTCGGTTTGTCTGAGTGTATATACACATAGTGTTTATAATGTTTATAGACAGAAATTAAGAGACAAGATTGTGTTAAAGTTTGTTTCTTATAGATATACCTGTTATATTAAAGGAACTTATATATAAAGTGTAAGCTTTCAAATACATATTAACAGTGACATTTATATATGTGTAAGTAATATTCACGTGTGATTTACAGTTATACAGTGACATTTATAGTGTATAGTGAATGAAGTGTATAACATCGTTATTTACGATTAATCATCGTGGTCAGGCTGACACAGCAAACTCAAGCCATAAACACCAGCCACATGTACTGTGTACCCTTCATGGTCATTGACCCTGAGGTTAAGCTTAGTAGGTCAGTAGTGTCTGACTCGATTATTGCTGACTTAAGCATAACAAAAACTCAGCTGTTTATAGCAGTACAGTGTTTTTTAAACACTCTAAGTGTGGTGCTAGAATTTTCAGTATACCATTAAAATGGCTTGTTTGAAAACTCAGTTTCAGTCTTTACAGACTAAGATTACACAATTAGAAAATCTAATTTCAGTCTGTATAGGATTAACTCAAGATACAAACATAGATTTTGATGATCTTGAGGTCAAATTTGAATTACTTACACAACGTCTGGAAATAATTAATTCAGACTATACACATTATGAAAATAAATTTCTTGAATCAGATCCATCTGAGGATGAAATTAAAAATGTTTTGGATACTTTTAGTAATCAACAATTAAGGTGGACAGGAGTACAGGCTATCTGCCGCAAAACTCTGTCACAGAGACCTACTGTAACTAGTGGTCAAACACCTGTTACACCTGTAACAACAACAAGTGTCCCATTACCAAGCTTACCTACATTGTCATTACCTATTTTCCAAGGTCATAATTATGAAGAATTCATTAGTGGTTTTCAATCCATAGTAAATTCACGAACTGACATAGATGAGATTGCTAAGTTCAATTATCTTAAATGTCTTGTGAAGGGAGAACCCTATGAACTGATTAAGTCATTTCCGGTGGTTAAAGGTAATTATCAAATAGCCTTACGTGTCTTAGCAGACAATTACTTTGATGCTGACAAGGCCAGAGTTAGACATGCAGTCTTAATATCAAGCTTGAAGCCACCCAAACATTGTTTTTCAGACTTACAGGCATTTAGAATCACATTAGACAATAGTCTCAGATCTCTAGGTGCTAAATATGACCTAAGACAATGTGATTGGTTTATCAGTGGTATTGTACAAGATAAGTTGTCACCACAAACTATTGAACGATTAAATATTATGTTCAATAAACGCTATTTCACTTGTGAAGAAATTAGCAATGGTTTACAAACAATAGTTTCATGCATGCAAGCAACGAGACAAGATGAAAAATCCACAAATCCAGTGGATAATAAACCTTCAACTCAGTATAAAAAGAGTATACCTACTCCCACTAAACCACAGAATGGGAAATCCCATATAGGCATTTATCAAGCTGTGAATACAACAGACAGTAAACAAACTGTCACACATAAACGTACTCCAAAATGTGTACTTTGTGATGGAACACATTGGGCACAGTATTGTATTCAATACACATCAATGGAGGCACGTAAACAACGTGTTCATCAGCTGAAAAGGTGCATCAAGTGTTTAGGTGAACACAAGGGAGGTAAATGCTCACTGAAGAAGTGTTTTAAATGCAAGGGTATGCATCATACAGCATTATGCCCAAATACTTTTGCTGAACAGCAGCAGACTTCCACAGAATCAGGAAGTCAACAAGCAACAGCATTAAATGTGAGAGATAAGTTTAAAGCAACTGCTCTCCCGATAGCTCGAGTTGAGTTATCTAATAAATTACACAAAACCAATGTGCTAACACTATTTGATCAAGGCTCACAAAGGTCCTTCATAAGAAGAACAGTGTTGCAGAAACTGAATAAACAACCCTATGCCAAAATACAGTTAGATATAGCTGGTTTTTTCCACAATTCTGGTAAACAGACATATGACCTAGCCAGAATCACTGTTGGTCTAGGAAACAGGAAAAAGACAGTAGAAGCTGTGGTAGTAGATGATTTGCCTAAGTCTGTGCAGATCCAGGGATTAAAAGAAACAGTTGCAGCACTGAAAGCAGCTAAGGTCAAGTTAGCCTGTCCTGACATACAGACGGACACAATTAGTCCAATTGATTTAATCATTGGAAGTGATTATTATCACTGTTTTGTGCAAAATATAGTAAGTAAACATGATGTTCACTTGCTGAAAACAGCAGGAGGCCACATGATATGTGGTCCCATTCCCTCTCAAAGTGGGAAAGAAGCTGATATTGATTCAGTGGAAAATGTACTAGTTACGAGAATAACCGCTGATCATGTACCACAGCAAAAATTATCATTACTGGAAGAAATGAATGAACCAGTTGATAAGTTGTGGGATTTAGATGCGATAGGTATTGATGTAAATAAACCAAGCCCACAAGAGTCTCAGACTTATAACCAATATTTGGACACTGTCAAATATAAAGATGGACAGTATTGGGTTAGGTTACCATGGAAATTAAATCCACCACATCTGCCTAGCAATTATCGCATGGCTTTCGGACAGATGAAAGCACAAATACATGAGCTCAGGAAGAATCCAGAGCTACTGACTGTCTATGATAATATCATACAAGAACAGTTGGACAATAAATTCATTGAGGAAATAGTCGAAGATAAGTTGAAGACAGAAGCTCATTATCTCCCGCACCATGGAGTCAGAAAAGATTCTGAAACCACTCCACTACGTGTTGTATATAATTGCAGCGCACGTGCAAATAAAGATGTAGCAAGTCTTAATGACTGTCTGATGACCGGACCCTCACTAACTGAGAAGCTTGGAGACGTGCTTATGAAATTTCGCACAAACCCATATGCCTACACGGCTGATATTTCCAAAGCTTTCTTAAGAGTAGGACTACAAGAAATAGATAGAGATTATACTCGATTCTTGTGGCCTGAAAATCCACATGATCCTCAAAGTCCTGTGAAAACTTATCGTTTCAAATCAGTATTATTTGGTGCAACATCCTCTCCATTCTTACTAGAAGCTACTCTAAATACACATTTGAAGAAATCTGAAAGTCCCTTCAAAGAAATCTTAAAGAAAAGTTTCTATGTGGACAATCTTCAAGGTACTGTGAATAAAGAGGAGGATTTGAAATCCTTATACAGAGAAGCTAACAAGGAGATGAAAGAAGCAAATATGCCTCTAAGGATGTGGAATACAAATTCAAAGCAATTAAGGGAACTTATCAAAGAAGATTTCCCTGAAGCTGAAATTCCTGATTGCAACAATATGCTGGGACTTAATTGGAACACACAGGAAGATACTTTGAGTCTCAAAAAGATAAACAATAAATCATGCAGTACACTCACTAA
Source organism: Cherax quadricarinatus (assembly GCF_038502225.1). Classification (NCBI taxonomy): domain Eukaryota; kingdom Metazoa; phylum Arthropoda; class Malacostraca; order Decapoda; family Parastacidae; genus Cherax; species Cherax quadricarinatus. The sequence continues at coordinate 110,771 of NW_027195835.1, forward strand.
ACGTAGTTTACTGTCAGAGGTATCACAATGTTTTGATCCTCTAGGACTCGTCTCACCAATTACCATAAAGGGTAAAATGCTTATGCAAGATGCATGGAAGCTCAAAATTGGATGGGATGAGAACTTGCCTCTAGAAATGAGTCAAGCATGGGATGAAATATCCAAGGAGTTTAAACAACTTCATCAAATTAAATTTCCCAGACAAATAGGTCAAGAGGGAAACAAGTACACATTACATGTGTTCTGTGATGCGTCAACCAGAGGTTATGGCGCTGTAGCTTACATGAGTAATGCTGAAGGAAGTACACTAATTACTTCAAAGGCCAGGGTAGCACCCTTGAAGGTCAGAACAGTACCACAATTGGAACTGACAGCACTCTATGTAGGTACAAAATTAGCTGTCTATCTCAACAAAGTACTTGATCATCTCACTATTGAAAAAACCGTGATCTGGAGTGATAATGAAGCAGTTCTCCAGTGGTTAAGAAATAATAAGAGTAAGTTGGTCTATGTACAGAACAGAGTAGCAGAAATAAAAGAGATGCAGAGAGATTATCTCTTTCTCCACGTCTCTACCCAAGAGAATCCAGCTGACATGTTGTCACGTGGTGTCCCACTCAAGAAATTTGTGGATAATAAATTATGGCTCCACGGACCGAACTGGCTCTCTAATGAAAATAACTGGCCTCAGCAAAAAGCTCACATTATGCCAGAAGAAACAGTCTGCTTGAACACAGCAGAAATAAGTTGTGTAAATACTGCAGACACAACAGAAATAGTCATTGATGGATCTAAATACTCATCTTTGGGTAAACTCTTAAGAGTTACAGCTCTTGTCTTTAAATTCATTAAAGGAATAAAACCTGATTATGAATGTCTTGAACCCATTAAATACTGGGTGAAACTAATACAGAAAGATGTTTTCTCTACAGAATATAAATTTCTAGAAACACAAGATAAATCCCCAAAGAAACCTGTCATGATTAATTCTTTAGGACTTTATCTCGACTCAGAAAAGATTATAAGATGTCGAGGAAGAATTCATAATTCTTCACTACCTAAAGAAGCCATACATCCAATATTGATCCCCAAGAATCATTGGCTAACAAAACTGATTGTGCAAAACGCCCACAGTAACGTGTTACATGGTGGGGTAGCTGACACACTTTGTCATATACGACAATCCTACTGGATACCTCAAGGTCGACAAAGTGTGAAAAAACAAATAAAGGACTGTATTACTTGTCGTCACTACGATATGCGAGTATGTCAGTATCCAGGTCCACCTCCATATCCCTCTGAAAGAGTTTGTCATATCACTCCATTTGAGGTGACAGGTGTAGATTACACTGGACCAATAATTTTAACCAAAACAGTTGACAAAGTTCCCATCAAGGTGTACATCTGTTTGTTCACTTGTGCTACAACTAGAGCAGTACATCTAGAAGTAGCCACTGACATGTCTGCTGAAACCTTTATCAAATTATTCAGAAGGTTTGCAGCCAGAAGGGCATGTCCCAGACTGATGATTTCAGATAATGCAACGAACTTTGTTGCTGGTGCTGCTTATATAAGCAAGATCTTTGATCAACCAGAAGTACAACAGATGCTGAATCAACGCAGTTGTCGTTGGAGATACATTCCTCCTAAATCTCCATGGCACGGCGGATTTTATGAAAGAATGATCGGCATTGTAAAACGTTGTTTAAGGAAGACTCTTCATCGTCAAAGAATCGACTTAGAAGAATTCCGTACAGTTGTGACTGAAATAGAAAATAGAGTCAACAACAGACCTCTAACTTATGTTACCGATGATCTGGACAATTTAGAAGTGTTAAGTCCATCTCATTTACTCCATGGCAGAAGGCTCGAACCTGTTCCTCCCATGAATGATAAAGAAATCATAGAGGATCCTACTTATTTCGAACCTGAGCAACTCAGACGTAAATTCAAACACCTTAATAAAGTGATTGAACGTTGGGAGAAAATTTGGCGAGAAGACTATCTCACCTCATTGAGAGAACACTTCTATGGAGCTGGTGTTCCTGAAAATCATAAGTCCTTAAGACCTGGTGACATAGTGATTATCGACAATGATGGTCCGAGGTCCCAATGGCCACTTGGAAAAATTGTGACCATATATCCTGATGCAAATGGAATCATCAGGACAGTTGATGTTTTGAGCAAAGGTGTAGTGAATAAGCGGACAATAAATAAACTAGTGCCGTTAGAATTACACAGTGTTGAAAACAAAATTAGTGATTCTCCAGAAACCACACAGACTAAAGCTGTTCAGAAAAGACAAGCAGCAGTGGTGGCGAGTGAGAAAATCAAATTAATGTTAAGTGATGAATAGTTCACCTGCAGCGAACCTCCGCCGCCCCCCAGTGTGGAGAAATTTTCTCCAGGAGGGGGGTATCAGCCCCCTTCAGCCCCTTCAGCCCCTTTCAGCCCTGAGGGGCCCAGCCCTCTCAGAAGGGGCAAATATCTTGTTTACTGCTACAGCGAGTAATTGATCCCAGATGCAGTACAAGTATGCGACGTGGTCAAGCGACCGCTGCTCCTTGCAGTCCAGTGTTGCAGAGTGTATTTTAATAAGAGAGAGTACATCTCTTACTTTAGCAGGACAATTAAGGAAAATCCTGCTCCCACTTCATTACCATAGTAAAGATAGTGGACATTGTTGTCTATGCTTAAGACAGCAAGAATCAAACATTCTGCTTTGCTTCATCGAGGAAGTGGCAAGGAAGCAAAAGTACTAGGTCAGCTTTTCCTTTGTGCTAGGGCAGTAACGGCGTGGGGCGCTGTGGCGTCGTCAGATTACTTTGACTCTACTGAGAGTGACACTGACACCAGGATAACCAACAAAGAACGATCTGTGCGTTAGTGTGAACAAAGTGTCTCATAAAACACAATAAACACTTAAGAGAAGTGTGATCAGCTTCTTTAGTGATAAGATTGTGAACAATAAAGACAAATCTTGTGGAACATAGTGTACCAGTGTGCGTATTCCTAGACTATGGAAGACGTGGACATCCAAGGACACTTCAGCTTCTATCAAGTCACCGATATCTGTCGAAGGTGTGAAGAACACCATAGCTCACGCTACAAGAGCAAGGTAGGTTACGAATTTCTTGTAGTACGGGGGACTGCGCAGTTCTTGAGTCGCAAGGAGTTTGTAATCAACCTATAGTCGGCAGTAAGGTGCGGACTTTTGAGTCCAATCAGTGAATGAAATATGCTGACACAACACCCCCTAGGGGTAATTTATAATCTTACAAATTATAACTCTTTACAGCCCGTTGAGAGATGACTTCGACAGCTTCTCAAGACCTCGTCTGCAGGGGCGGCTGTGCAGGCGATGAGCTGTCTTTCTAAGTTAAGTACAAACTCTTTAAACTTAAAGTACAAACTCTTTAAACTTAACTGGTAATGCCATTTCTCAACAGTTTATACTGCGCACACTGACCACATAGACCTATTCTTTCATATATAGGCCTACCAGCTTTCTCTTGCTAGATTTGAGGGCGCTAGAATTTAGGTGTACTAGTACGTCAGAAACCCTGGCTCGTAAGCCATACTAGTACGGTCGAAACCCTAAAAGGGTTAAGAAAAAGAAAGAGAAGATGTAAACTTGAATGGGAGAGATGTTCCCTATGCAGATGAAGGCAAAGAGTCAGAGCTGCTGAGTGGGGTCAATATATCTGAAATACGAAGGGAAGCACTAGTGAATGAAATTGCAAATATCGAATTTAAGCCGAAGGAATCTTATAGGAGACAAGAATCACAGGAAGAACTAAAAGCCATAAAGGAAATTGAAAAAACAAAAAAACAACAACATCCAGTATTGGGCCCCTCCTTAGGCAGGATGGGACATACACAGATGATAGCCAAGAAATGAGTGAGATACTAAAGTCCCAATATGACTCAGTGTTCAGTGATCCACTGCCCACTCTAAGGGTCGACAATCCAAATGAATTCTTTATGAATTAAACCCAAAATTTGGTCATCCCAAAACTTGCGGATATTATTATAATTCCACAAGATTTTGAAGAGGCAATTAATGACATGCCCATGTACTCTATCCCAGGCCCAGACTCATGGAACTCCATGTTCATCAAGAACTGCAAGAAGTCCCTATCACATGGCTTCAGCATTTTATGGAGAGGGAGCGTGGACAGAGGGGTCATCCCACACACACTAAAAACAACAGACATAGCCCCACTCCATAAAGGTGGCAGTAAAGCAATTGCAAAGAACTACAGACCGATAGCGCTAACATCCCATATCATAAAAATCTTTGAGAGGGTTCTAAGAAGCAAGATAGCCAACCACCTAGATACCCATCAGTTACACAACCGAGGACAACACGGGTTTATAGCAGGTCGCTCCTGCCTGTCCCAGCTACTGGACCACTATGACAAGGTCCTGGATGCTGTAGAGGATAAACAATATACAGATGTAGTATACACAGACTTTGCAAAAGCTTTCGACAAGTGTGACCACGGTGTAATAGCACACAAAATGCGGGATAAAGGAATAATAGGAAAAGTTAGTAGATGGATCTATAACTTCCTGACAAATAGAACACAAAGAGTAATAGCAAACAGAGTAAAGTCACAGGCAGCCATGGTAAAAGGCTCTGTTCCACAAGGCACAGTACTCGCTCCCATTCTATTCCTCATCCTCGTTTCTGACATCGAGATGTAAGCTATAGCTCCATGTCTTCCTTTGCGGATGACACCTGGATCGCCATGGCAGTGATCTCCATCGAAGACACTATGAGACTCCAAGTGGACATCATCCAAATCTTCAAATGGGCCACTCAAAACAATATGAAGTTCAAAGAGGAGAAATTTCAACTACTCAGATATGGAAAACTTGAAGAAATTAAAAATGTGTCAGGGCATACCACAAATTCTAACCATACAATACAGTGGACCCCCGCATACTGTACGCATCACATAACGTTCAATCCGCATACCGCTCGCTTTTATCGCAAAAATTTTGCCTCGCATACTGCTCAAAAACCCGCTCACCGCTCTTCGTCCGAGACGCGTCCAATGTGTGCCCTTAGCCAGCCTCACATGTGCCGCCGGTGGCATTGTTTACCAGCCAGCCTCCGCGGTAACATCCAAGCATACAATCGGAACATTTCGTATTATTACAGTGTTTTTGGTGATTTTATCTGCAAAATAAGTGACCATGGGCCCCAAGAAAGCTTCTAGTGCCAACCCTACAGCAATAAGGGTGAGAATTAACATAGAGATGAAGAAAAAGATCATTGATAAGTATGAAAGTGGAGTGCGTGTCTCCGAGCTGGCCAGGTTGTATAATAAACCCCAATCAACCATCGCTACTATTGGTGATACAGCTGCTGCTGCTGCTGTACCACCGTCAGCTGCTGCTGCTGCACTGTCAGCTGCTGCTGCTGCTGTACCACCATCAGCTGCTGCTGTAGTACAGTCTGCTGCTGCTGTAGCATCGTCTGCTGCTGCACTGTCAGCTGCTGCTGCTGCTCTACCACCGTCAGCTGCTGCTGTAGTACCGTCTGCTGCTGCTGTAGCATCGTCTGCTGCTGCTGTAGCACTGTCAGCTGCTGCTGCTGCTGCTGCTGTAGCACCGTTGTTGGTGTGGCTTATTGAGAATACCAAGAAACAATTAACCCCAGAGGATTTGCCACCCAGGATAACCCAAAAAAGTCAGTGTCATCGAAGACTGTCTAACTTATTTCCATTGGGGTCCTTAATCTTGTCTCCCAGGATGCAACCCACACCAGTCGACTAACACCCAGGTGAACAGGGAAAAATGCCTGGAACTAGTGCTCATATTGGTGAATTTAAAGCCAGGAAAGGTTGGTTTGAGAGATTTAAGAATCATAGTGGCATACACAGTGTGATAAGGCCTGTTCTGGAAGAAAATGCCAAACAGGACCTACAGTACTCAGGAGGAAAAGGCACTCCCAGGACACAGTGTCTCATCAGTCATTGCTGCATCTTCAATTAGTAGAGTAGTACATGCTGCATCTTCATTTAGTAGAGTAGTACATGCACAATATATATTGTGCATGTACTACTCTACTATTGTGCATGTATCCTTCTCTTTGTGTGTAGGAAAATGTATATTTCATGTGGTAAAAAAAATTTTTCATACTTTTGGGTGTCTTGCACGGATTAATTTGATTTCCATTATTTCTTATGGGGAAAATTCATTCGCATACCGATCATTTCGCATAACAATGAGCTCTCTTGCACGGATTAAAGTCGCTATGCGGGGGTCCACTGTATAGCGGAAAAGTAATGTGAAGGACCTCGGAGTGATAATGTCAGAGGATCTCGCCTTCAAAGACCACAACAATGTATCTACCTCATCTGCTAGGAAAATGATAGGATGGATAATGAGAACCTTCAAAACTAAAGACGCCAAGCCCATGATGATTCTCTTGAAATCGCTTGTGCTCTCTAGGCTGGAATACTTCTGTACACTAATGGACCCCTTCATGGCTGGTGATATTGCAGACCTGAAGAGTGTACAAAGACCTTTCACAGCACACATAAGTGTGATAAGGCACCTAAACTACTGGAAACGGTTGAAGGTCCTTGATCTATATTTCCTCGAACACAAGCGAGAGAGCTTCATGATAATATACACTTGGAAGGTCCTGGAGGTATTGGTACCAAACCTGTACACGAAAATCACTCCATATGAAAGCAAAGAACCCGGTAGGAGATGTAACATTTCTCCGAAGAAAAGCAGGGGTGCCACGAGTACACTGAGAGACAACACAATAAGTATCCGGTGCGCAAGACTCTTCAGTTGCCTCGCAGCATTCATAAGGGGGATTACCAATAGATTCCTGGCTGTCTTCAAGAAGGCACTAGACAGGCACCTAAAGTCAGTACCTGACCAATCAGGCTGTGGCTCGTACATCAACTTGCGTGCAGCCAGCAGTAACAGCCTGGTTGATCAGACCCCGATCCACCATGAGGCCTGATCTCAGACCAGGCCGCTGGGGTGTTGACCCTTGAAACAAAAAAACGCCCCCAACTCAGTTCACGTTTACCCTTTCTGTGGGGGCAGTTTTTCATGCTTTTCCCTTTTTGGCAAATATAAATTTTTTTGGAAAAATTGAAATTTTAACCCTTTTTAAAAAAAAAACAAAAAGTTAGGAAAAGAAAAATTTTTTTCGGGGGTTAAAGGGGAAAGGGGGGGAAAAAAGGCAAGGGGCCGGGTTTTGGGTTGAGGGGAAGGGGGGGAGCTGGCCATAACTAAAAATGGGGTCAGAACCCCAGAGCAAAAACCCACCGGGGCCTGTTTTAATCTAAAAAACTTGGGGGGTTGGGAAAATTGAAAGGGCCCAGCACAAACACTAACACAACAAAATTGCACATTTTTAACCCTTTATTTGGGGAACTTCTCTTTCATTTTCCATTTTTCTCTTTTTTTTTTCTTCACCCAAGTTCTGCTGCATTTTGACTTTTAAAAACCCCCATAGTAAAAGAAGGGTGCAGCACCTTGAAGGGGAAAAACGAATAATCTATTGTTTTTTGTGATTGCAACTGCTAAATAAGTCACCATGGGCCCAAGGAAAGCTAGTGCAAACCCTTTGGTAAAGAAAGCGAAGAACACGATCCAGAGGGATTTTGAAGGGTTTGAGGCAGACCCCATCCCTGCCAACCCTCTGCCTGTTGTGGAAAGTGTTGTGGCATTGGGCAAGTCCATGGGGTTGGAGGTGAGTGACGGGGATGTGGAAGAGTTGGTGGAGGACCACAGGGAAGAGCTAACCACTGACGAACTGCAAGAGCTTCAACTGGAACAGCATCAGACCACAGCTGAGGAACTTGCTTCAGAGGAGGAGGAAAAGAGAGTGAAGGAGGTGCCTTCTTTGGTAATTAAGGACATGTGTTCAAAGTGGAATGAGTTGCAAAGTTTTGTTGAAAAGTATCACCCTGACCAAGCTGAAACAAGCCATATCTGCAACATGTTCAGTGACAAAACCTTGTCCCACTTCAGGCAAATTATAAAGAAATGCCAGAAACACACCTCACTGGACAGATATTTTGTTCAACAGGGGTCCAGTGACACTCAAGTTGTTCCCAGTGGCATTAAAAGAAGAAGGGAAGTAACCCCAGAAAAGGATTTGCTACCTGAAGTCCTAATGGAAGGAGATTCTCCTTCCAAACAATAGTGTACGCCTTCCTCCTCTCCCCTCCTCCCGTCTTCCATCCACCCAGAAGTCTTTGGTAAAGGTAAGTGTAATATTATTATTATTTTTTATATGCATGTACTTGATTTCTGATTGTTTTCAGTATATAAATCTTTATTTAATTTGAAAAAAAATATTTTATTTTAATATTTTTGGGTGTGTGGAATGGATTAATTTTATTTCCATTATTTCTTATGGGGAGAATGGTTTCGAGTTTCGTGAATTTCGACTTTCGGCAGGCTCTCTGGAACGGATTAATCACGAAACTCGGGGGTCCACTGTAATAGTAATTAATAATAATAATAATAATAATAATAATAATAATTGCTCTGGAGTGCTTTAAATGTCAACTACCTAACCTATATGAAATATGTGTGACATTTAAAGTGCTCCACAGTGCTTATTAATTACATTTTATTATTAATTATACTTTATTAATATTATTATTAATTATATTTTATTAATATTATTATTAATTATATTTTATTAATATTATTATTAATTATATTTTATTAATATTATTATTAATTATATTTTATTAATATTATTATTAATTATATTTTATTAATATTATTATTAATTATATTTTATTAATATTATTATCACCATCAACTTACCTTGTTCAATGAGTTTAATCATTTCTTAATTAAGCTGCCATGAGAGACACAGAATGTAAACAAACACATGAACACACCAGATAACCCCCTTTACTATGAACTTCTTTAGTACTTCTTCCATTGTCCTCTCTTCCCTTTTCCAAGTGCTGCTGCACTTCTATCTTGTACTGTGGGGCGAACAATAAAGTTTAAATTTATGCAAATATGTAATCTTTTAGAGATTAAAAGCTAGTGTTCTGAGTGGCTGTAGGAAGGAGATCGAGATGCTTGATGCTGTGACACTGTGCTGCCCATTTCTGTGACCCAAGTTTTTATTCGGTATACAATACTGACTCATTGGATAGCCCATCGTAACTCTTAGTTGTCGGTAAACAAGTATGTCGGTAAGTGAGGAGAGACTGGATAGTAAATATATACTTTTGACAAAATAAAAAGAAAGGGTGTATTGCAGTATACTAAAGCACTATACATACATGGTTGATGTTGTGTTAAGAAGTGGATTAACAAGATTCAGTCAGACCAGTGCATGTGAAGAAATAGGCTATTTCTTGTTCATTTGTTATTTCAAACCTGCGACCCGAGTCTGATAATTTTACCATGATTATGCCATCATGCATAAAACGCTGTGTGATTGCTACATTTTTATCACGTTTAAGTTTACGAAGTCTGTATAGTAGGTTCTGTCACTTTTTAGTTAGGCACTCATTAACATACACATTACTCTTTTTCCTGATGGAGGAACTTATTGCATCCTTTTTTACGTCAGTGGAATGGAATCTTAACATAGTACTTTGCTTTTGACCTGGCCTGCCTAGCAGTCAGGCCTCCATGATATGGCGAGGATCAATGTTAATATGTATCTCATTTTTTATTAGCTGAAGTGCTTTGTTGATGCAGTTGTCATGGCTTGTATCTGATAGTAAGTTGTATGCCCCTTGCCTAGCGATGAATTTGTTTACTGATGTGGTCTTAAGAAATGCCTTAAAGTCTTGAACATGTACTCACTGGAGTGGACGAGAGAGAGAGATACATGATAATGTATACCTGGAAGGTACTTGAGGTCTTTGTCCCAAATCTGCATACCACCCTTACAGCATACTTGAGGAATAGACTAGGGAGGAAGTGCAAAATAAACCCAGTGAAAAGCAAGGGTGCAGTTGGGACACTATATCAACATTCCTGGCCCCAGAGTGTTCAGCATCTTACCGGAACATATCAGAAACACTGCTGGAACTATTGTATTAGTCTTCAAGAGAAAACTAGACAAGTATCTTCACCAGGTACCAGATCAAGCAGGCTGTGATAGATATATTGCTGCAGGCCTCCAGCAGCAATAGCCTGGTTACCCAGGCTAGCATCAAACGAGCCTGGCCCATGGCCGGGCTCTGAAAGTAGTAAGACTCTCAAAACTCATCAAAGGTATATCAAAAGTAATAGCTAATTGTGGTTCTTTGTGGTGCTAGTGTTATTATGGTGGTCGTAGTAGTAACTTGTTGTGGTGTTGGCGCTAGTAGCTTCTTGTGTTGGTGGTGCTAATAGCTGATTGCGGTGTTGGTGTTGCTAATAGCTTGTTGTGGTGTTGGTGGTGCTAGTAGTTTATTGTGGTGTTAATAGCTGGTTGTAGTGTTGGTGGTGCTAGTAGCTTTTGGTGTTGGTGTTAGTAGCTGAGCATGGTGTTAATAACTGATTGTGGTGTTGGTGGTGCTAGTAGCTAATTGTGGTTGTGATGCTAGTGGCTGATACATGATAATATATACTTGGAATATCCTACAGGGACTATTCCCAAATCTGTACATGAAAATCACTCCTTACAGAAGCAAAAGACTTAGCAGGCGGAGCAACATTCCCCCAGTGAAAAGCAGTGGCACCACGAGTACGCTAAGAGACAACACAATATGTGTCAGGGGCCCAAAACTGTTCAACTGCCTCCCAGCATACATAAGGGAGATTACCAATAGACCCCTGGCTGTCAAGACTGTGCTGGACAGACACCTAAAGTAAGTACCTGACCAGCTGGGCTGTAGTTCATATGTGGATTAGTGTGCAGCCTGCAGTAGCAGCCTGGTTAATCAGGCTTTGATCCACTCTGAGGCCTGGTCATGGACAGGGCACTGGGGGCATTGGCCCCTGAAACACCCTCCAGGTATACTCCAGGTATACTACTGGTATACTTCTGGTGTTCAAGCATTATAATAATAATGCCACAAGTATTACAAAAATGATACCACAATTATTACAATTATTCCACAGGTATTGCAGTAATTACACTACAAGTATTACAATAATAACAACAGAAGTATTACAATAAAAATAATATGTCAAGAATTACATAATTATGATCAACCTCAACATAGTTAAAGAAAAATTTTAACAAAAGATAGTAATAGTTAATTATTTCTTTTATGCAGGTCATCCTGGTAGCAGAGGCTGGTACTGGTAGTACCAGTACTGCAGGTCATCCTGGTAGCAGAGGCTGGTACTGGTAGTACCAGTACTGCAGGTCATCCTGGTAGCAGAGGCTGGTACTGGTAGTACCAGTACTGCAGGTCATCCTGGTAGCAGAGGCTGGTACTGGTAGTACCAGTACTGCAGGTCATCCTGGTAGCAGAGGCTGGTACTGGTAGTACCAGTACTGCAGGTCATCCTGGTAGCAGAGGCTGGTACTGGTAGTACCAGTACTGCAGGTCATCCTGGTAGCAGAGGCTGGTACTGGTAGTACCAGTACTGCAGGTCATCCTGGTAGCAGAGGCTGGTACTGGTAGTACCAGTACTGCAGGTCATCCTGGTAGCAGAGGCTGGTACTGGTAGTACCAGTACTGCAGGTCATCCTGGTAGCAGAGGCTGGTACTGGTAGTACCAGTACTGCAGGTCATCCTGGTAGTAGAGGCTGGTACTGGTAGTACCAGTACTGCAGGTCATCCTGGTAGCAGAGGCTGGTACTGGTAGTACCAGTACTGCAGGTCATCCTGGTAGCAGAGGCTGGTACTGGTAGTACCAGTACTGCAGGTCATCCTGGTAGCAGAGGCTGGTACTGGTAGTACCAGTACTGCAGGTCATCCTGGTAGCAGAGGCTGGTACTGGTAGTACCAGTACTGCAGGTCATCCTGGTAGCAGAGGCTGGTACTGGTAGTACCAGTACTGCAGGTCATCCTGGTAGCAGAGGCTGGTACTGGTAGTACCAGTACTGCAGGTCATCCTGGTAGCAGAGGCTGGTACTGGTAGTACCAGTACTGCAGGTCATCCTGGTAGCAGAGGCTGGTACTGGTAATACCAGTACTGCAGGTCATCCTGGTAGTAGAGGCTGGTACTGGTAGTACCAGTACTGCAGGTCATCCTGGTAGCAGAGGCTGGTACTGGTAGTACCAGTACTGCAGGTCATCCTGGTAGCAGAGGCTGGTACTGGTAGTACCAGTACTGCAGGTCATCCTGGTAGTAGAGGCTGGTACTGGTAGTACCAGTACTGCAGGTCATCCTGGTAGCAGAGGCTGGTACTGGTAGTACCAGTACTGCAGGTCATCCTGGTAGCAGAGGCTGGTACTGGTAGTACCAGTACTGCAGGTCATCCTGGTAGCAGAGGCTGGTACTGGTAGTACCAGTACTGCAGGTCATCCTGGTAGCAGAGGCTGGTACTGGTAGTACCAGTACTGCAGGTCATCCTGGTAGCAGAGGCTGGTACTGGTAGTACCAGTACTGCAGGTCATCCTGGTAGCAGAGGCTGGTACTGGTAGTACCAGTACTGCAGGTCATCCTGGTAGCAGAGGCTGGTACTGGTAGTACCAGTACTGCAGGTCATCCTGGTAGCAGAGGCTGGTACTGGTAATACCAGTACTGCAGGTCATCCTGGTAGTAGAGGCTGGTACTGGTAGTACCAGTACTGCAGGTCATCCTGGTAGCAGAGGCTGGTACTGGTAGTACCAGTACTGCAGGTCATCCTGGTAGCAGAGGCTGGTACTGGTAGTACCAGTACTGCAGGTCATCCTGGTAGTAGATATTATTCTTGTAGTGTTAGTTTTTATTATCATAATGCTCCTGTAAATGTCAGATTCTGAAATATATAGTGACAACACTGTGTTACTACAGTGTTAGAAATATATAGTGACAACACTGTGTTACTACAGTGTTAGAAATATATAGTGACAACACTGTGTTACTACAGTGTTAGAAATATATAGTGACAACACTGTGTTACTACAGTGTTAGAAATATATAGTGACAACAGTGTTACTACAGTGTTAGAAATATATAGTGACAACACTGTGTTACTACAGTGTTAGAAATATATAGTGACAACACTGTGTTACTACAGTGTTAGAAATATATAGTGACAACAGTGTTACTACAGTGTTAGAAATATATAGTGACAACACTGTGTTACTACAGTGTTAGAAATATATAGTGACAACACTGTGTTACTACAGTGTTAGAAATAAATAGTGACAACACTGTGTTACTACAGTGTTAGAAATATATAGTGACAACAGTGTTACTAAGGAGTTAGAAATATAACATTTACAATGTCATCAGTGTCATGAAGTTGTTGTGTAATAATACTGATAAACATCACATTAACATTTTAGTGTTAAACATCAAATTAATGTCCTAATGTTAAATATCACATTAACATCCTTGTGTTAACATCACCTTAACATCCTAGTGTTAACATCACCTTAACATCCTAGTGTTAAACATCACATTAACATATTTGTGTTAAACCTAAGTGTTAAGCATACATTAACATACAAATATCACTTTAAAATTGCACTGTTAAACATCACCGTAACATCCTAATGTTAACATCACATTAACATCATAGTGTTGAACATCACATTAGCATTGTAGTGTTAAACATCACATTAACACTGTAGTGTTAAACATCACCTTAGCATCCTAGTGTTAACATCACATTAACATTGTAGTGTTAAACATCACCTTAACATCCTAGTGTTAACATCACATTAACATTGTAGTGTTAAACATCACCTTAACATCCTAGTGTTAACATCACATTAACATTGTAGTGTTAAACATCACCTTAACATCCTAGTGTTAACATCACATAAACATTGTAGTGTTAATCATCACCTTAACATCGTAGCGTTAAACATCACCTTAACATTGTAGTGTTAAACATACATTAATATCTTAGTGTTAACATCACATTAATATCTTAGTGTTAAAGATCACATTAACATCGTGGTGTTAACCATCACATTAATATCTTAGTGTTAACATCACATTAATATCTTAGTGTTAAAGATCACATTAACATCTTAGTGTTAAAGATCACATTAACATCTTAGTGTTAAAGATCACATTAATATCTTAGTGTTAACATCACATTAATATCTTAGTGTTAGCATCACATTAACATCATAGTGTTAAACATCACATTAACAGTATAGTGTTAAACATCACATTAACATCATAGTGTTAAACATCACATTAACATCGTGGTGTTAACCATCACATTAATATCTTAGTGTTAACATCACATTAATATCTTAGTGTTAGCATCACATTAACATCATAGTGTTAAACATCACATTAACATCCTATTGTTAAACATAACATTAACATCGTACTGTTAAACATCTTGATGTGTTAACAAACATAACATTGTATTATCTCTGTAATAAGAACTTTGTTGTAATATTTGTTGTTATTAAACTCTTGTGAAAACTTTATTGAGAAACATTGAAATTCATGAAGAATATTATAGAAGCCTTCAAGGTAAGTGCTGGTCATCTGCTTGTTTGATCCAAGGAATTAGAGATAACTTCCTATTTTTGTAAATATCCATCCTATTCTTTAAGCACAGTTTAAACCGTACTGGTTTAGTGCTTGACAATGTTTATAATGTAATACTAGAGTATTAGAGATATATTATTTTTCAATGTAAGAATATGATCACAGAAACTGTATGTTGTTAAGCATTTTATAACTCATTTATGAGAGTATTAACCCATCTTACTGTATATTACATAGGTCTACATTATTGACCCAGTGTTACTCATGTAGGTCTACATTATTGACCCAGTGTTACTCATGTAGGTCTACATTATTGACCCAGTGTTACTCATGTAGGTCTACATTATTGACCCAGTGTTACTCATGTAGGTCTACATTATTGACCCAGTGTTACTCATGTAGGTCTACATTATTGACCCAGTGTTACTCATGTAGGTCTACATTATTGACCCCATGTAGGTCTACATTTTAAGCACAACTCTCTCACATTTGCTGTGAGTAGTAAATTTGGGTGTAGATATGGGAGGATGTATCCTTGGAGTGAGTGCACAGTATAAATCAAATCCTTCCCCAGGTATTGCTTGCTGAGAAAAACACACCTCTGACCTTCTGTTTGATTTTAAATAGCGACTTTGAGGTGTTTCTAGGATGTATTTTCCGGTTTTGTGACTGTTACTTGGTATTAATTGATGAAATGGACATCATTCTGCTGAAAAAGATAATTTGGTTGCTCTTAGAACCAGAAGCAGCTTGAAATATTTGACTTTTGACAATTTTTTTCTTTAGGAAAGACTCACTTTTTCTCCTCATCTTTTTTTTTTATGGGTTTTTACTAGGTCTGCTTCAATTGTTGGGATGCCCTAAATCATGACAATTTTTCCTGGTTATTTTTTATTATCTGAGAAATAGGGTAAATCTTATATTTTGTGTGTTATGATGGATTTAGAACAGAAGGAAGGTGTAATTTACTAGAGGCCAGGCGAGATGATTAATGAACAAATGATACATTTCTGGAATGAATACTCCATTTATTTCTTATTGTTTTCAAATCAAAATTTGTTGAATTTTGTGTAAAATTAATCAACAACTCTTATGCACTTTGGCTACTGTGAATAAGCTAAAAATTTCTTAGGAATGAGCAAAGGGTGAAGTTGCTGAAGTGCAAATTGTGCTCAGATTGCCAACCTTGTGCCTCCTTAATTCTATAAATTTGCATCACATTTTGTGTTTCTGGGGTCATTACCTTACCAAAAAATTCTCTACCATTTCTGAAGAAATTTTTCTCCTTGTAGAAATCTTGACATTTCAAGCACTTTTACTTTTTGGGTCCATATAGTGAAAGGGTTTTGCTCACTATGTCTAATATAGTTGAAAAAGAAAGTGTTCAAGCAGCACATGTTACAGTTCATCCAGAAACCAAACTACATCAATATTCACATTCTTCACAAAAATCTCAGTATGCATCACTTGTAACAATTAATGAAAGAAAAAACACAGTTTTTTGTTTAATGTGTTTGAAAGAGTTTTCTGAAAAAAAATATTTAATGGGACATATGAAAACTCACACCAAAGATACACAGTATCAGTGTTGTGTGTGTCTAAAAAAGTTTTCAGATAAATCTTGTTTATTAGAACACATGAAAAATCATTCTGGAAAGAAACCATATCAGTGTTCAGAATGTCTAAAAGAGTTTTCAGGTAAATCAGGTTTAGTAAAACACATGACAATTCATACTGGAGAGAAACCATATCAGTGCTCAGAGTGTCTTAAAGAGTTTGCCAGAAAAAATGTTTTAGTAGAACACATGAGAATTCATACTGGAGAAAAGCCATATAAATGTTCAGAGTGTCTAAAAGAGTTTAACGCAAAGCAAATTTTATTGAAACACCGGAGGATTCATACTGGAGAGAAGCCATATAAATGTTCAGAGTGTCAAAAAAAATTTTCACAAAAGTCTCATTTAATACAGCACATGAGAACTCATACCGGGGAGAAACCATATCAATGTTCTGAGTGTTTAAAAGAGTTTACAGGTAAATCGTCTTTAGTACAACACATGAGAATTCATACTGGAGAGAAACCATATCAGTGTTTAGAGTGTCTAAAATGTTTTTCAGATACATATACATTAGTAGAACACATGAGAATTCATACTGGAGAGAAACCATTTCAGTGTTCAGAGTGTCTAAAAGGGTTTTCACGAAAATCTTGTTTAGTAAAACACATAAGAATTCATACTGGAGAAAAACCATATCAGTGTTCAGAGTGTATAAAGGAATTTTCACAAAAACCTAATTTAGTACAACACATGAAAATTCATACTGGAGAGAAACCCTATCACTGTTCAGAGTGTGTAAAAGAGTTTTCACAAAAAGCTAGTTTAGTAAAACACATGAGAATTCATACTGTAGAGAAACCATTCAAATGTTCAGAATGCCTAAAGACATTTACAGATAAATCAAATTTAGTAAAACACCTCAGACTTCATACCAGTTAGAAATCATATCAATGTTCAATTTCCCAAAAATCAAATTCATTGAAATAAAAAAATCACATGGGAGGGAAAAATTTTTAGTGGATAGTATGAACAAAAGATATGGTAATATATGACAGTAATTAACCATTTTAGGGTCCAGACCCCTGATCTGAAAATTGCTCTCAAGGTCTAAGGATTTAAAAAAAATATATTTTTCCTTAAAGACTGAAAGAGTAAACAACAGAAATCAATACAGCATTTAAAAAAATAATAAAACATTACACTTTTTTTATGAAGATTTCCCATGGATGGAATAGGGGAGGGAGAGGGGGAAGGTGAAAATTTTTTTTTAGAGAATTTTTCCTTTAAATTTTTGGAGGAAGTCCATTTGGGGGGTTATTTCCTTCTTTTTTTTTAATGCCATGGGACCAGTTTGAGACACAGCCCCCTTTAAAAAAAACGCCCAGAGAGGTTTTTTCTGGATTTTTTTTAAGAGTTCTCAAGGGGGGAAAAGCACTGCATTGTACATGTCCCAAAGCCTGCAAAAGCTTTGTTAGGGAAGTTCATCCATAAATGTTTAACCAGTCCACTTTCCCACAAATGTCCAATTTTTAAGAAGGCCCCTTCCCCATCTCTCTCCTCCTCGCAGCAGCCCCCTGAGCGTACTTTGCGGGAGATGAAGCCGAGCTTTCAAGGTTAGCCTTTTCCCGGTCCCAACCAACCTTCCAAATTTAACACTACCCCCAACCCCAAGGACCCCCGTGACAAAAATTTCACAATCATAGGGTTTCCTTTGGGTCACCACAAACCCCTTTAAAAACCTCTTTACACAATCTGGCCCAAATTTCCCAAAAATTAAAGTCCTGGAAGTCACTCCTCCCAAGACTTTCCCTTTAAAGGTTTATTGGAGGATAAAAGTGATTTTCCAGAACTCTCTATAATTATGTCGAGGCCTCAAAAATTTTTAAAACGTTTTGGGGGAAATTTTTTTAAATTTTTGACCTTGGGGCCAGGGCTTGAGGAGAGGAGTGGTTTGGGGGGCAAGAATTTACCTGAGAAAAAAACCCTTTCCCCTATTTGTTTTTCCCAAATCTGGGGGATGAGCAGGGGCATTTCATTTAACAGGGGGACTTGAGTGGCAATTTATTTTTCCAGAGGGATTTCTTCACACTGGGGGAAAACTTTAAACCATAGGGAAAAAACCCCGACCCGCCATTTTTAGCTTTCCCCATCAACAAAATTCCTCTTTTAATTTTTTTGACTTGGGATTTTTGAGGATAACCATAAAGGCTTCACTTTTAAAAACCACTAGGTTTTTTAAAAAAAGATAAGCCGTCTTTATGGTTTGGGCCTGGGGGGTGCCCCCCTGCATGATGTAGGTCCTTTTGATTTTTTCCGAAGAGGCCTGTTTTGTCCAAACACTTGCTGGGGTTTAATTCTCCAGTGTCTATCCCAAACTCATACAAACTTCTCAGCGCTTTTGTCAGAACGGGGCCTCACATGCCTTATCACACTGTGAATGACTACGCTCTTTAAAACTCCCCCAAACCAAAAACACAACATCACCACTTGGCAGGATGTTTTTTTGATCAATTTTCAAAATACCTTTTTTTTTCACATAATGACCCGGAAAATTCTCCCAACTGTTTTTGCAATCCACCAACAATAAACCTCCACTTTCAAGGGTTTTGATTTCCTTTTTTTGAATCCACCCTTTTTTTCAAAACAGCACAGTTTATTTTTTTCCTTTTGCCATGATAAAGTGATGGTTAATGGGGCCAACATCCCGGCAAGTCAAAGACCCATTTTTCATTTTTTAATGATTTTTCTTGAATTATCTTTTCCCCCTTTTTTCCCAAAAGGGTTTTAGCTTTTTTGAGCTCGGGACTTATTTAGCAGTTTTAAACACAAAAAAATTTGGGTTATTACAAAGAACCTGCGGGGGATGGTCACTTTGGGAAAATTGGGACACGAGCTGAAGGTGTGGGGACTGGCTTGGTATTGTGGGGGACGGGGACGGGAAAAACGGTTTTCCAAAAAATCAGGCCAAATTTTTTAAAAATTTCCCCCTCAATTTCACAAAATCCAGGGGAAACCGAGGGGCCACTGATCTTTTTGTGCCCTTTGAGAGCCGGGTGGAATTTATTTAATTAATTTATTTAGGAAAAATTTACTTGCAAATGATCAAAAACCCGATGCAAGGTCAAGGATTTAAACTTAAAGAGAGTTCCACTTTATTTTTTTTTTCAAAATTTTTTTTTTAAAGAACCCCCCTATAATGCATGATATATATATATATATATATATATATATATATATTTAAATTTTATATAATATATAATATTTA